>NW_027261156.1:95000-117500 GCF_045791955.1 Oncorhynchus clarkii lewisi | reverse complement strand
AAATCAACAAAGCATGAGAAGACTTTGCCTTTGTTTTGGTTTGTTTGGTTGTCAATTAGGGTGTGCAGGGTGAATACATGGTCTGTTGTACGGTAATTTGGTAAAAAGCCAATTTGACATTTGCTCAGTACATTGTTTTCATTGAGGAAATGTACGAGTCTGCTGTTAATAATAATGCAGAGGATTTTCCCAAGGTTATTGTTGACACATATTCCACGGTAGTTATTGGGGTCAAATTTGTCTCCACTTTTGTGGATTGGGGTGATCAGTCCTTGGTTCCAAATATTGGGGGAGATGCCAGAGCTAAGTATGATGTTAAAGAGTTTTAGTATAGCCAATTGGAATTTGTTGTCTGTATATTTGATCATTTCATTGAGGATACCATCAACACCACAGGCCTTTTTGGGTTGGAGGGTTTTTATTTTGTCCTGTAACTCATTCAATGTAATTGGATAATCCAGTGGGTTCTGGTAGTCTTTAATAGATGATTCTAAGATCTGTATTTGATCATGTATATGTTTTTGCTCTTTATTCTTTGTTATAGAGCCAAAAAGATTGGAGAAGTGGTTTACCCATACATCTCCATTTTGGATAGATAATTCTTCTTGTTGTTGTTTGTTTAGTGTTTTCCAATTTTCCCAGAAGTGATTAGAGTCTATGGATTCTTCAATTGCATTGAGCTGATTTCTGACATGCTGTTCCTTCTTTTTCCGTAGTGTATTTCTGTATTGTTTTAGTGATTCACCATAGTGAAGGCGTAGACTCAGGTTTTCCGGGTCTCTATGTTTTTGGTTGGACAGGTTTCTCAATTTCTTTCTTAGATTTTTGCATTCTTCATCAAACCATTTGTCATTATTGTTAATTTTCTTCGGTTTTCTATTTGAGATTTTTAGATTTGATAGGGAAGCTGAGAGGTCAAATATACTGTTAAGATTTTCTACTGCCAAGTTTACACCTTCACTATTACAGCGGAACGTTTTACCCAGGAAATTGTCTAAAAGGGATTGAATTTGTTGTTGCCTAATTGTTTTTTGGTAGGTTTCCAAACTGCATTCCTTCCATCTATAGCATTTCTTAATGTTACTCAGTTCCTTTGGCTTTGATGCCTCATGATTGATTATTGCTCTGTTTAAGTAGACTGTGATTTTGCTGTGGTCTGATAGGGGTGTCAGTGGGCTGACTGTGAACGCTCTGAGAGACTCTGGGTTGAGGTCGGTGATAAAGTAGTCTACAGTACTACTGCCAAGAGATGAGCTATAGGTGTACCTACCATAGGAGTCCCCTCGAAGCCTACCGTTGACTATGTACATACCCAGCGTGCGACAGAGCTGCAGGAGTTGTGACCCGTTTTTGTTGGTTATGTTGTCATAGTTGTGCCTAGGGGGGCATATGTGGGAGGGAATGCTGTCACCTCCAGGCAGGTGTTTGTCCCCCTGTGTGCTTAGGGTGTCAGGTTCTTGTCCGGTTCTGGCATTTAGGTCGCCACAGACTAGTACATGTCCCTGGGCCTGGAAATGATTGATTTCCCCCTCCAGGATGGAGAAGCTGTCTTCATGAAAATATGGGGATTCTAGTGGGGGGATATAGGTAGCACACAGGAGGACATTTTTCTCTGTTAGGATAATTTCCTTTTGAATTTCTAGCCAAATGTAAAATGTTCCTGTTTTGATTAATTTAATGGAGTGAGTTAGGTCTGCTCTATACCAAATTAGCATACCCCCTGAGTCCCTTCCCTGTTTCACACCTGGTAGTTTGGTGGATGGGACTACCAGCTCTCTGTAACCTAGAGGGCAACCAGTGGGTCCGTCTCCTCTATACCAGGTTTCTTGCAGGATGACAATGTCTGTATTACCGATTTCTTTGGTGAAGTCCGGGTTTCTGCTCTCAGGTCGTTTGCGCCTGTGTGTATTATTATGTGGCTGGGTAGTTTGGCCTCAGACAGAAGGTCTGTGGTGTCGACTCTATGGTCAGGGTCTGGTGTGGACTGTTCTGCTTTGGTGTCGAGACTTTTGTTGGGTGCTGAGGTGGGCTGTTCTGCTGGCTTCTCTGTGGGGGTGGCCACCTCTCTAGTGGGTTGTTCTCTGTCACACGCCGTCCCCCTCAACTTCTCCTCCATCCCCCTCAACCTCTCCTCCACCAGCAGTCTGATACTCTCCTCTAGTGCTCTGTTCTGCTCCTCTTTCTCCTGTTGTATTTGTCTCACCACTGTCCAAAGTGCAGATATGTCTCTGTCCACCTCCAGCTCTCCGGGTCTAGTTAAGGGGCTGTTGTTGTGCTGGACTGTTGTCTGGGTCTGTGCTGACTGAAGTGTAATCACCTGCTGTTCCAGCTCCACCTGCCTTACCTCCAGCTGGGTGAATTTGTCCTTCATTTCAATGAGGGAGTGGTAATCTGTGCTGGGAGGTTGACTCTCCACTGGGGGTTGCTCATCTGTGGGGTTACATAATGAAGAGGTCTGGTCTGACCCGCTCGGTGTGGGAGTATCTTTATCAAGGGAGAGCTTCTCCTGCTGGGCTAATTCTTTGATTAGGTGAAAGTCCAGCTGAAACTGTTTGTGGTTATTCTGTACCATTACTGTTCCGGATTTATAGATATTTATATTACTTAACTCAGAGTCCTCGTTATCAAGTATTCTGAGTTTCCACCCCTCGTTAATCCCCCTCTCGTAACAAAGGGGTAGTGTGCTAATATGGCACTGTGCCATGCCAGGGGATGGTTTGTGTGGAAGATAAGGTTGCTGATGTTCCCATTTTTGTAATAGTCAGCAAAAAGTGTTTCTTGATTTTCCATAAGGAGCTGCTTCTTGTGGTCTTTTCTTGCCTTATCATTCTTTACATGCAAAGGGTACTGTATTTTAATTACCTCTGAACAGCGGGAGGGAGCTTCTAAGGCCTCTCCATTTGGTTGGGGTAGACTGTGTGACTCTCCTGCCATTGTTGGGCTAATGGGCTTTGACACCTCTCACTTGACACGTCAGTGCTAGTTGAAGCTGTATCAAGCTTGGCAGAATTATGTTAGAATTCAGTCCTTATAAAGTAATGTTGTGACTCTCTCTGTTTCTCTCCCTCTCCCTCTCTCTCTCCCTCTCTCTCTCTCTCTCTCCCTCTCTCTTTGTCTATAACTGTCTAGTCCAGCTGGGACTCTCTCTCCCTCTCTCTCTCTCTCTCTGTCTCTCTCCCTCTCCCTCTCTCTCTCCCTCTCCCTCTCTCTCTCTCTCTCTCTCCCTCTCTTTCGCTCTCCCTCTCCCTCTCTCTCTCCCTCTCCCTCTCTCTTGATGATGAGGGATGAGGGACAGTGTCTCTCTCGCTCTGTCTGTCTGTCTGTCTGTCTGTCTGTCTGTCTGTCTGTCTGTCTGTATGTCTGTATGTATGTATGTCTGTATGTATGTATGTATGTATGTATGTATGCATGTATGTATGTATGTGTCTAGTCCCAGCTGGGACGCGGTGTGTCTGGGGTGTCTTGACGGTGACATTGCTGCTTCTGACAGGTTCCTCTGCTCTGGGAACATTTAGGAAGATGGAAACGCTGAGTTGAGATGGATGGGAGCTCATCATGACCTGTCCCTGTGAGCCATCAGGCCCTGGTGTGTGTAAGTGTGTGTGTGTTCATGCGTCTGTGTTTGTGTGCCCGCAGAATTTAAACCAAATGTGGCCCATAAATCTAACCTGCTGCTTACGGCTACCTACCTAACTAATGGAAACTAATAGATAGCTTCAGAATAGAGCCATCCATTATCCTCTCTGTTCTGTTCATTCTCCTCTCTGTTCTGTCCATTCTCCTCTCTGTTCAATCCATTATCCTCTCTGTTCTGTTCATTCTCCTCTCTGTTCTGTCCATTCTCCTCTCTGTTCAATCCATTCTCCTCTCTGTTCTGTTCATTCTCCTCTCTGTTCTGTTCAATTCTCCTCTCTGTTCTGTTCAATCCATTCTCCTCTCTGTTCTGTCCATTCTCCTCTCTGTTCTGTTCATTCCATTATTCTCTCTGTTCAATCCATTCTCCTCTCTGTTCTGTCCATTATCCCCTCTGTTCTGTCCATTCTCCTCTCTGTTCTGTCCATTATCCTCTCTGTTCTGTTCATTCTCCTCTCTGTTCTGTCCATTCTCCTCTCTGTTCTGTCCATTCTCCTCTCTGTTCAGTCCATTCTCCTCTCTGTTCAATCCATTCTCCTCTCTATTCTGTTCAATTCTCCTCTCTGTTCAATCCATTATCCTCTCTGTTCTGTTCAATTCTCCTAACTGTTCTGTTCAATTCTCCTCTCTGTTGTGTTCAATTCTCCTCTCTGTTCTGTTCAATCCATTCTCCTCTCTGTTCTGTTCAATCCATTCTACTCTCCTCTCTGTTCAATCCATTCTCCTCTCTGTTATGTTCAATTCTCCTCTCTGTTCAGTTCAATTCTCCTCTCTGTTCAATCCATTCTCATCCCTGTTCTGTTCATTCTCCTCTCTATTCTGTTCATTCTCCTCTCTGTTCTGTTCATTCTCCTCTCTGTTCTGTTCATTCTCCTCTCTGTTCTGTTCATTCTCCTCTCTGTTCTGTTCAATACATTCTCCTCTCTGTTCTGTTCATTCTCCTCTCTGTTCTGTTCATTCTCCTCTCTGTTCTGTTCAATCCATTCTCCTCTCTGTTCAAACCATTCTCCTCTCTGTTCTGTTCAATCCATTCTCCTCTGTTCTGTTCAATCCATTCTCCTCTGTTCTGTTCAATCCATTCTCCTCTCTGTTCTGTTCATTCTCCTCTCTGTTCTGTTCAATCCATTCTCCTCTCTGTTCAATCCATTCTCCTCTCTGTTCTGTTCAATTCTCCTCTCTGTTCTGTTCAATTCTCCTCTCTGTTCAATCCATTATCCTCTCTGTTCAATCCATTCTCCTCTCTGTTCTGTTCAATTCTCCTCTGTTCAATACATTATCCTCTCTGTTCAATCCATTCTCCTCTCTGTTCATTCCATTCTCCTCTCTGTTCTGTTCATTCTCCTCTCTGTTCTGTTCATTCTCCTCTCTGTTCTGTTCATTCTCCTCTCTGTTCTGTTCATTCTCCTATCTGTTCTGTTCATTCCATTCTCCTCTCTGTTCTGTTCAATCCATTCTCCTCTCTGTTCTGTTCAATCCGTTCTCCTCTCTGTTCTGTTCATTCTCCTCTCTGTTCTGTTCATTCTCCTCTCTGTTCTGTTCATTCTCCTCTCTGTTCTGTTCATTCTCCTATCTGTTCTGTTCATTCCATTCTCCTCTCTGTTCTGTTCAATCCATTCTCCTCTCTGTTCTGTTCAATCCGTTCTCCTCTCTGTTCTGTTCAATCCATTCTCCTTTCTGTTCTGTTCAATTCTCCTCTCTGTTCAATCAATTCTCCTCTCTGTTCTGTTCAATCCATTCTCCTCCATTCTGTCTGTTTCCCAGGTCAATAAGTTGCGACTTCTGTTCTCCATTGTGCTGAAGACCGCTGTAGTGGGTTTTACACCCAGGTGGTAGAAAAATATTTAGTGTGTTAGTTTACATATACAGTACCAGTCAAAGGTCTAGACACAGCTACTCATTCCAGGGGTTTTCTTTATTTTTACTGTTTTCTACAATGTTGAATAAAAGTGAAGACATCAAAACTATGAAATAACACAAATGGAATCATGTGGTAACCAAAAAAGTATTAAACAAATCAAAATATATTTTATATTTGAGATTCTTCAAAGCAGCCACCCTATGTCTTGATGACAGCTTTACACACTCTTAGCATTCTCTAAACCAGCTTCATGAGGCAGTTGCCTGGAATGCATTTCAATTAACAGTCGTGCCTCGGTAAAAGTGAATTTGTCGATTTTCATTCCTTCTTAATGCGTTTGAGCCAATCAGTTGGGTTGTGACAAGGTAGGGGTGGTACACAGAAGATAGCCCTATTTGGTAGAAGACCAAGTCCATATTATGATAAGAACAGCACAAAAAAGCAAAGAGAAATGACAGTCCATCATTACTTTAAGACCTCGAGTGAAGGAAAAGCAGCCAACAAGTGCTCAGCATATGTGGGAACTCCATCAAGACTGTTGGAAAAGCATTCCAGGTGAAGTTGGTTGAAAGAATGCCAAGAGTGTGCAAAGCTGTCATCAAGGTAAAGAGTGGCTATTTGAAGAATCTCAAATATTAAATATTTTTTTGGTTACTACATGATTCCATATATTTCAAAACTTTGATGTCTTTTGAATTCTTTGTGTGTCTGTGTAATCGGAGGGAAATATTTGTCTCTAATAAGGTCATACATTTGGCAGGATGTTACGAAGTGCAGCTCAGTTTCCGCCTCATTTTGTGGGCAGTGTTCTTCTCTTGAGAGCCAGGTCTGCCTTTGGCCGCCTTTCTCAATAGCAAGGCTCACTGAGTCTTGTGTTGCTGTCCCGGGGCTCTTTGGGGTCAGTGTGTGTTTGTGAAAGAGCACCAGGACCAGCTTGCTTAGGGGACTCTTCTCCAGGTGTATTTCCCTGTAGGTGATGGTTTTGTTATGGAAGGTTTGTTATGGAAGGTTTGGGAATCACTTCCTTTTAGGTGGTTGCAGAATTTAACGTATATTTTCTGGATTTTTATTATTAGCAGGTATCGGCCTAATTCTGCTCTGAATGCATTATTTGGTGTTTTACGTTGTACGCTGAGGATATTGTTGCAGAATTCTGCATGCAGAGTCTCAATTTGGTGTTTATCCCATTTTGTGAATTCTTGGCTGGTGAGCGGACCCCTTTAGCCAGATCCTAATTGGTATGTCAAATGTTATGTTATTTTTGATGGAATAGAAGGCCCTTCTTGTCTCTCAGCTCTTCCAAAGCTTTGTGGAAGTTACCTGTGGCGCTGATGTTTAGGCCGAGGTATGTATAGTTTTTTGTGTCCTCTAGGGCAACGGTAGTGTCTAGACGGAATTTTGTTTCGTGGTCCTGGCAACTGGACCTTTTTTGGAACACCATTATTTTGGTCTTACTACGATTTACTGTCAGGGCCCAGGTCTGGTAGAATCTGTGCAGAAGATCTAGGTGCTTCTGCAGGCCCCCCTTGGTTGGGGACAGAAGCACCAGATCGACAGCAAACAGTAGACATTTGCCTTCAGATTCTAGTAGGGTGAGGCCAGCTGCTGCAGATTGTTCTAGTGCCCGCACCAATTCGTTGATATATATATGTTGAAGAGGGTGGGGCTTAAGCTGCATCCCTGTTTCACCCCCCGGACCTGTGGATGGAAATGTGTGTTATTTTGCCAGTTTTATCCACATGCTTGTTGTTTGTACATGGGTTTTTATAACGTTGTATGTTTTTCCCACCAAACCATTTTCCATCCATTTGTATAATTGGGTCGAAAGCTTTTTGGAAATCAACAAGACTGCCTTTGTTTTGTTTGTTTGTCAATTAGTGTTTGAAGGGTGAATACGTGGTCTGTCGTATGGTAATTTGTTAAAAAGTACATTTGACATTTGCTCAGTACATTGTTTTCGCTGAGGAAATGTATGACTCTCTCTCTCTCTCTCTCTCTCTCTCTCTCTCTCTCTCTCTCTCTCTCTCTCTCTCTCTCTCTCTCTCTCTCTCAATTGAATAGCCTTTATTGAGATGACAAGTTAAATTACTTACTTTCAAAATAGTGGGACTAACATCAAAAACGCATCAATAATAATATTAGTAGTGGAAACAGCAGCAGCAACAACAAAATTAATGAGAATAATAATACACTAAAGCAATATTAGTAGACCAGTCTCAACATGACTAAAAAGCCACATGACATGGTATGAAAGACAAAATAAAGCAAAATGGGAAATATTATTGACATTAAATTGTACTTTTCACTGGCCATCCCTCAGGTTGTGACATTTTGGAGTTTCACCCAAATGAATATAAAATGTTTCTTCATCTTTTCATAGTTTCAAATTCTTTGTACTGAATGATCATCTTGGGAAAGAAACATTCTATTAGGTCTGAGTATTTACAGAAACATTCTGTTAGGTCTGAGTATTGACAGAAACATTCTGTTAGGTCTGAGTATTTACAGAAACATTCTGTTAGGTCTGAGTATTGACAGAAACATTCTGTTAGTATTTACAGAAACATTCTGTTAGGTCTGAGTATTTACAGAAACATTCTGTTTGTATTTACAGAAACATTCTGTTAGGTCTGAGTATTTACAGAAACATTCTGTTAGGTCTGAGTATTTACAGAAACATTCTGTTAGGTCTGAGTATTGACAGAAACATTCTGTTAGGTCTGAGTATTTACAGAAACATTCTGTTAGGTCTGAGTATTTACAGAAACATTCTGTTAGTATTTACAGAAACATTCTGTTAGGTCTGAGTATTTACAGAAACATTCTGTTAGGTCTGAGTATTTACAGAAACATTCTGTTAGGTCTGAGTATTTACAGAAACATTCTGTTAGGTCTGAGTATTTACAGAAACATTCTATTAGGTCTGAGTATTTACAGAAACATTCTGTTAGGTCTGAGTATTTACAGAAACATTCTGTTAGGTCTGAGTATTTACAGAAACATTCTGTTAGGTCTGAGTATTTACAGAAACATTCTGTTAGGTCTGAGTATTTACAGAAACATTCTGTTAGGTCTGAGTATTTACAGAAACATTCTGTTAGGTCTGAGTATTTACAGGTCTGAGTATTTACAGAAACATTCTATTAGGTCTGAGTATTTACAGAAACATTCTGTTAGGTCTGAGTATTGACAGAAACGTTCTGTTAGGTCTGAGTATTTACAGAAACATTCTGTTAGTATTTACAGAAACATTATGTTAGGTCTGAGTATTTACAGAAACATTCTGTGAGGTCTGAGTATTTACAGAAACATTCTGTTAGTATTTACAGAAACATTCTGTTAGGTCTGAGTATTTACAGAAACATTCTGTTAGGTCTGAGTATTTACAGAAACATTCTGTTAGGTCTGAGTATTTACAGAAACATTCTGTTAGGTCTGAGTATTTACAGAAACATTCTGTTAGTATTCACAGAAACATTCTGTTAGTATTTACAGAAACATTCTGTTAGTATTTACAGAAACATTCTGTGAGTATTTACAGAAACATTCTGTTAGTATTTACAGAAACATTCTGTTAGTATTTACAGAAACATTCTGTTAGGTCTGAGTATTTACAGAAACATTCTGTTAGTATTTACAGAAACATTCTGTTAGGTCTGAGTATTTACAGAAACATTCTGTTAGTATTTACAGAAACATTCTGTTAGGTCTGAGTATTTACAGAAACATTATGTTAGGTCTGAGTATTTACAGAAACATTATGTTAGTATTTACAGAAACATTCTGTTAGTATTTACAGAAACATTCTGTTAGTATTTACAGAAACATTCTGTTAGGTCTGAGTATTTACAGAAACATTATGTTAGGTCTGAGTATTTACAGAAACATTCTGTTAGGTCTGAGTATTTACAGAAACATTATGTTAGGTCTGAGTATTTACAGAAACATTCTGTTAGGTCTGAGTATTTACAGAAACATTCTGTTAGGTCTGAGTATTTACAGGTCTGAGTATTTACAGAAACATTCTGTTAGGTCTGAGTATTTACAGAAACATTATGTTAGTATTTACAGAAACATTCTGTTAGGTCTGAGTATTTACAGGTCTGAGTATTTACAGAAACATTCTATTAGGTCTGAGTATTTACAGAAACATTCTGTTAGGTCTGAGTATTTACAGAAACATTCTGTTAGGTCTGAGTTTTAACAGAAACATTCTGTTAGGTCTGAGTATTTACAGAAACATTCTGTTAGGTCTGAGTATTTACAGAAACATTCTGTTAGGTCTGAGTATTTACAGAAACATTCTGTTAGGTCTGAGTATTTACAGGTCTGAGTATTTACAGAAACATTCTATTAGGTCTGAGTATTTACAGAAACATTCTGTTAGGTCTGAGTATTGACAGAAACGTTCTGTTAGGTCTGAGTATTTACAGAAACATTCTGTTAGTATTTACAGAAACATTCTGTTAGGTCTGTGTATTGACAGAACCATTCTGTTAGGTCTGAGTATTTACAGAAACATTCTGTTAGTATTTACAGAAACATTCTGTTAGGTCTGAGTATTTACAGAAACATTCTGTTAGGTCTGAGTATTTACAGAAACATTCTGTTAGTATTTACAGAAACATTCTGTTAGGTCTGTGTATTTACAGGTCTGAGTATTTACAGAAACATTCTATTAGGTCTGAGTATTTACAGAAACATTCTGTTAGGTCTGAGTATTGACAGAAACGTTCTGTTAGGTCTGAGTATTTACAGAAACATTCTGTTAGTATTTACAGAAACATTCTGTTAGGTCTGTGTATTGACAGAACCATTCTGTTAGGTCTGAGTATTTACAGAAACATTCTGTTAGTATTTACAGAAACATTCTGTTAGGTCTGAGTATTTACAGAAACATTCTGTTAGGTCTGAGTATTTACAGAAACATTCTGTTATTATTTACAGAAACATTCTGTTAGGTCTGAGTATTTACAGAAACATTCTGTTAGGTCTGAGTATTTACAGAAACATTCTGTTAGGTCTGAGTATTTACAGGTCTGAGTATTTACAGAAACATTCTGTTAGGTCTGAGTATTTACAGAAACATTCTGTTAGGTCTGAGTATTTACAGGTCTTAAGTATTTACAGAAACATTCTGTTAGGTCTGAGTAGTTACAGAAACATTCTGTTAGGTCTGAGTATTTACAGAAACATTCTGTTAGTATTTACAGAAACATTCTGTTAGTATTTACAGAAACATTATGTTAGGTCTGAGTATTTACAGAAACATTCTGTTAGTATTTACAGAAACATTATGTTAGGTCTGAGTATTTACAGAAACATTCTGTTGGGTCTGAGTATTTACAGAAACATTCTGTTAGTATTTACAGAAACATTCTGTTAGGTCTGAGTATTTACAGAAACATTCTGTTAGTATTTACAGAAACATTCTGTTAGGTCTGAGTATTTACAGAAACATTCTGTTAGGTCTGAGTATTTACAGAAACATTCTGTTAGGTCTGAGTATTTACAGAAACATTCTGTTAGGTCTGAGTATTTACAGAAACATTCTGTTAGGTCTGAGTATTTACAGAAACATTCTATTAGGTCTGAGTATTTACAGAAACATTCTGTTAGGTCTGAGTATTTACAGAAACATTCTGTTAGGTCTGAGTATTTACAGAAACATTCTGTTAGGTCTGAGTATTTACAGAAACATTCTGTTAGGTCTGAGTATTTACAGAAACATTCTGTTAGTATTTACAGAAACATTCTGTTAGGTCTGAGTATTTACAGAAACATTCTGTTAGGTCTGAGTATTTACAGAAACATTCTGTTAGGTCTGAGTATTGACAGAAACATTCTGTTAGGTCTGAGTATTTACAGAAACATTCTGTTAGGTCTGAGTATTTACAGAAACATTCTGTTAGGTCTGAGTATTTACAGAAACATTCTGTTAGGTCTGAGTATTTACAGAAAAATTATGTTAGGTCTGAGTATTTACAGTGCATTCTGTTAGGTCTGAGTATTTACAGAAACATTCTGTTAGGTCTGAGTACTTACATAAACATTCTGTTAGGTCTGAGTATTTACAGAAACGTTCTGTTAGGTCTGAGTATTTACAGAAACATTCTGTTAGTATTTACAGAAACATTCTGTTAGGTCTGAGTATTTACAGAAACATTCTGTTAGTATTTACAGAAACATTATGTTAGGTCTGAGTATTTACAGAAACATTCTGTGAGGTCTGATTATTTACAGAAACATTCTGTTAGTATTTACAGAAACATTCTGTTAGGTCTGAGTATTTACAGAAACATTCTGTTAGGTCTGAGTATTTACAGAAACATTCTGTTAGGTCTGAGTATTTACAGAAACATTCTGTTAGTATTCACAGAAACATTCTGTTAGTATTTACAGAAACATTCTGTTAGTATTTACAGAAACATTCTGTGAGTATTTACAGAAACATTCTGTTAGTATTTACAGAAACATTCTGTTAGTATTTACAGAAACATTCTGTTAGGTCTGAGTATTTACAGAAACATTCTGTTAGTATTTACAGAAACATTCTGTTAGGTCTGAGTATTTACAGAAACATTCTGTTAGTATTTACAGAAACATTCTGTTAGGTCTGAGTATTTACAGAAACATTATGTTAGGTCTGAGTATTTACAGAAACATTATGTTAGTATTTACAGAAACATTCTGTTAGTATTTACAGAAACATTCTGTTAGTATTTACAGAAACATTCTGTTAGGTCTGAGTATTTACAGAAACATTATGTTAGGTCTGAGTATTTACAGAAACATTCTGTTAGGTCTGAGTATTTACAGAAACATTATGTTAGGTCTGAGTATTTACAGAAACATTCTGTTAGGTCTGAGTATTTACAGAAACATTCTGTTAGGTCTGAGTATTTACAGGTCTGAGTATTTACAGAAACATTTTGTTAGGTCTGAGTATTTACATAAACATTATGTTAGTATTTACAGAAACATTCTGTTAGGTCTGAGTATTTACAGGTCTGAGTATTTACAGAAACATTCTATTAGGTCTGAGTATTTACAGAAACATTCTTTTAGGTCTGAGTATTTACAGAAACATTCTGTTAGGTCTGAGTATTTACAGAAACATTCTGTTAGGTCTGAGTATTGACAGAAACATTCTGTTAGGTCTGAGTATTTACAGAAACATTCTGTTAGGTCTGAGTATTTACAGAAACATTCTGTTAGGTCTGAGTATTGACAGAAACATTCTGTTAGGTCTGAGTATTTACAGAAACATTCTGTTAGGTCTGAGTATTTACAGAAACATTCTGTTAGGTCTGAGTATTTACAGAAACATTCTGTTAGGTCTGAGTATTTACAGAAACATTCTGTTAGGTCTGAGTATTTACAGAAACATTCTGTTAGTATTTACAGAAACATTCTGTTAGGTCTGAGTATTTACAGAAACATTCTGTTAGGTCTGAGTATTTACAGAAACATTCTGTTAGTATTTACAGAAACATTCTGTTAGGTCTGAGTATTTACAGAAACATTCTGTTAGGTCTGAGTATTTACAGAAACATTCTGTTAGGTCTGAATATTTACAGAAACATTCTGTTAGGTCTGAGTATTTACAGAAACATTCTGTTAGGTCTGAGTATTTACAGAAACATTCTGTTAGGTCTGAGTATTTACAGAAACATTCTGTTAGGTCTGAGTATGTACAGAAACATTCTGTTAGTATTTACAGAAACATTCTGTTAGGTCTGAGTATTTACAGAAACATTCTGTTAGGTCTGAGTATTTACAGAAACATTCTGTTAGTATTTACAGAAACATTCTGTCAGGTCTGAGTATTTACAGAAACATTCTGTTAGGTCTGAGTATTTACAGAAACATTCTGTTAGGTCTGAGTATTTACAGAAACATTCTGTTAGGTCTGAGTATTTACAGAAACATTCTGTTAGGTCTGAGAAACATTCTGTTAGGTCTGAGTATTTACAGAAACATTCTGTTAGGTCTGAGTATTTACAGAAACATTCTGTTAGGTCTGATATTACAGAAACATTCTGTTAGGTCTGAGTATTGACAGAAACATTCTGTTAGGTCTGAGTATTTACAGAAACATTCTGTTAGGTCTGAGTATTTACAGAAACATTCTGTTAGGTCTGAGTATTTACAGAAACATTCTGTTAGGTCTGAGTATTTACAGAAACATTCTGTTAGGTCTGAGTATTTACAGAAACATTCTGTTAGGTCTGAGTATTTACAGAAACATTCTGTTAGGTCTGAGTATTTACAGAAACATTCTGTTAGGTCTGAGTATTTACAGAAACATTCTGTTAGGTCTGAGTATTTACAGAAACATTCTGTTAGGTCTGAGTATTTACAGAAACATTCTGTTAGGTCTGAGTATTTACAGAAACATTCTGTTAGGTCTGAGTATTTACAGAAACATTCTGTTAGGTCTGAGTATTTACAGAAACATTCTGTTAGGTCTGAGTATTTACAGAAACATTCTGTTAGTATTTACAGAAACATTCTGTTAGGTCTGAGTATTTACAGAAACATTCTGTTAGGTCTGAGTATTTACAGAAACATTCTGTTAGGTCTGAGTATTTACAGAAACATTCTGTTAGGTCTGAGTATTTACAGAAACATTCTGTTAGTATTTACAGAAACATTCTGTTAGGTCTGAGTATTTACAGAAACATTCTGTTAGGTCTGAGTATTTACAGAAACATTCTGTTAGGTCTGAGTATTTACAGAAACATTCTGTTAGGTCTGAGTATTTACAGAAACATTCTGTTAGTATTTACAGAAACATTATGTTAGTATTTACAGAAACATTCTGTTAGGTCTGAGTATTTACAGAAACATTCTGTTAGTATTTACAGAAACATTCTGTTAGTATTTACAGAAACATTCTGTTAGGTCTGAGTATTTACAGAAACATTCTGTTAGGTCTGAGTATTTACAGAAACATTCTGTTAGGTCTGAGTATTTACAGAAACATTATGTTAGTATTTACAGAAACATTCTGTTAGGTCTGAGTATTTACAGAAACATTCTGTTAGGTCTGAGTATTGACAGAAACATTCTGTTAGGTCTGAGTATTTACAGAAACATTCTGTTAGGTCTGAGTATTTACAGAAACATTCTGTTAGGTCTGAGTATTTACAGAAACATTCTGTTAGTATTTACAGAAACATTCTGTTAGGTCTGAGTATTTACAGAAACATTCTGTTAGGTCTGAGTATTTACAGAAACATTCTGTTAGTATTTACAGAAACATTCTGTTAGGTCTGAGTATTTACAGAAACATTCTGTTAGGTCTGAGTATTTACAGAAACATTCTGTTAGTATTTACAGAAACATTCTGTTAGGTCTGAGTATTTACAGAAACATTCTGTTAGGTCTGAGTATTGACAGAAACATTCTGTTAGGTCTGAGTATTTACAGAAACATTCTGTTAGGTCTGAGATT
Source organism: Oncorhynchus clarkii lewisi (assembly GCF_045791955.1). Classification (NCBI taxonomy): domain Eukaryota; kingdom Metazoa; phylum Chordata; class Actinopteri; order Salmoniformes; family Salmonidae; genus Oncorhynchus; species Oncorhynchus clarkii. The sequence continues at coordinate 102,550 of NW_027261156.1, read as the reverse complement.
TACAGAAACATTCTGTTAGTATTGACAGAAACATTCTGTTAGGTCTGAGTATTGACAGAAACATTCTGTTAGTATTTTACAGAAACATTCTGTTAGGTCTGAGTATTTACAGAAACATTCTGTTAGTATTGACAGAAACATTCTGTTAGGTCTGAGTATTTACAGAAACATTCTGTTAGTATTTACAGAAACATTCTGTTAGGTCTGAGTATTTACAGAAACATTCTGTTAGGTCTGAGTATTGACAGAAACATTCTGTTAGTATTTACAGAAACATTCAGTTATCTCTTAGTATTTACAGAAACATTCTGTTAGGTCTGAGTATTTACAGAAACATTCTATTAGGTCTGAGTATTTACAGAAACATTCTGTTAGGTCTGAGTATTTACAGAAACATTCTGTTAGTATTTACAGAAACATTCTGTTAGTATTTACAGAAACATTCTGTTAGGTCTGAGTATTTACAGAAACATTCTGTTAGTATTTACAGAAACATTCTGTTAGTATTTACAGAAACATTCTGTTAGGTCTGAGTATTTACAGAAACATTCTGTTAGGTCTGAGTATTTACAGAAACATTCTGTTAGGTCTGAGTATTTACAGAAACATTATGTTAGTATTTACAGAAACATTCTGTTAGGTCTGAGTATTTACAGAAACATTCTGTTAGGTCTGAGTATTGACAGAAACATTCTGTTAGGTCTGAGTATTTACAGAAACATTCTGTTAGGTCTGAGTATTTACAGAAACATTCTGTTAGGTCTGAGTATTTACAGAAACATTCTGTTAGGTCTGAGTATTTACAGAAACATTCTGTTAGGTCTGAGTATTTACAGAAACATTCTGTTAGGTCTGAGTATTTACAGAAACATTCTGTTAGGTCTGAGTATTTACAGAAACATTCTGTTAGTATTTACAGAAACATTCTGTTAGGTCTGAGTATTTACAGAAACATTCTGTTAGGTCTGAGTATTTACAGAAACATTCTGTTAGGTCTGAGTATTTACAGAAACATTCTGTTAGTATTTACAGAAACATTCTGTTAGGTCTGAGTATTTACAGAAACATTCTGTTAGGTCTGAGTATTTACAGAAACATTCTGTTAGGTCTGAGTATTTACAGAAACATTCTGTTAGGTCTGAGTATTTACAGAAACATTCTGTTAGTATTTACAGAAACATTCTGTTAGGTCTGAGTATTTACAGAAACATTCTGTTAGGTCTGAGTATTTACAGAAACATTCTGTTAGGTCTGAGTATTTACAGAAACATTCTGTTAGGTCTGAGTATTTACAGAAACATTCTGTTAGTATTTACAGAAACATTCTGTTAGGTCTGAGTATTTACAGAAACATTCTGTTAGGTCTGAGTATTTACAGAAACATTCTGTAGGTCTGAGTATTTACAGAAACATTCTGTTAGGTCTGAGTATTTCCAGAAACATTCTGTTAGTATTTACAGAAACATTATGTTAGTATTTACAGAAACATTCTGTTAGGTCTGAGTATTTACAGAAACATGCTGTTAGTATTTACAGAAACATTCTGTTAGTATTTACAGAAACATTCTGTTAGGTCTGAGTATTTACAGAAACATTCTGTTAGGTCTGAGTATTTACAGAAACATTCTGTTAGGTCTGAGTATTTACAGAAACATTATGTTAGTATTTACAGAAACATTCTGTTAGGTCTGAGTATTTACAGAAACATTCTGTTAGGTCTGAGTATTGACAGAAACATTCTGTTAGGTCTGAGTATTTACAGAAACATTCTGTTAGGTCTGAGTATTTACAGAAACATTCTGTTAGGTCTGAGTATTTACAGAAACATTCTGTTAGTATTTACAGAAACATTCTGTTAGGTCTGAGTATTTACAGAAACATTCTGTTAGGTCTGAGTATTTACAGAAACATTCTGTTAGTATTTACAGAAACATTCTGTTAGGTCTGAGTATTTACAGAAACATTCTGTTAGGTCTGAGTATTTACAGAAACATTCTGTTAGTATTTACAGAAACATTCTGTTAGGTCTGAGTATTTACAGAAACATTCTGTTAGGTCTGAGTATTGACAGAAACATTCTGTTAGGTCTGAGTATTTACAGAAACATTCTGTTAGGTCTGAGTATTTACAGAAACATTCTGTTAGTATTGACAGAAACATTCTGTTAGGTCTGAGTATTGACAGAAACATTCTGTTAGTATTGACAGAAACATTCTGTTAGGTCTGAGTATTTACAGAAACATTCTGTTAGTATTGACAGAAACTTTCTGTTAGGTCTGAGTATTTACAGAAACATTCTGTTAGTATTTACAGAAACATTCTGTTAGGTCTGAGTATTGACAGAAACATTCTGTTAGGTCTGAGTATTGACAGAAACATTCTGTTAGTATTTACAGAAACATTCTGTTAGGTCTGAGTATTTACAGAAACATTCTGTTAGGTCTGAGTATTTACAGAAACATTCTATTAGGTCTGAGTATTTACAGAAACATTCTGTTAGGTCTGAGTATTTACAGAAACATTCTGTTAGTATTTACAGAAACATTCTGTTAGTATTTACAGAAACATTCTGTTAGGTCTGAGTATTTACAGAAACATTCTGTTAGTATTTACAGAAACATTCTGTTAGTATTTACAGAAACATTCTGTTAGGTCTGAGTATTTACAGAAACATTCTGTTAGGTCTGAGTATTTACAGAAACATTCTGTTAGGTCTGAGTATTTACAGAAACATTATGTTAGTATTTACAGAAACATTCTGTTAGGTCTGAGTATTTACAGAAACATTCTGTTAGGTCTGAGTATTGACAGAAACATTCTGTTAGGTCTGAGTATTTACAGAAACATTCTGTTAGGTCTGAGTATTTACAGAAACATTCTGTTAGGTCTGAGTATTTACAGAAACATTCTGTTAGGTCTGAGTATTGACAGAAACATTCTGTTAGTATTTACAGAAACATTCTGTTAGGTCTGAGTATTTACAGAAACATTCTGTTAGGTCTGAGTATTTACAGAAACATTCTGTTAGTATTTACAGAAACATTCTGTTAGGTCTGAGTATTTACAGAAACATTCTGTTAGGTCTGAGTATTTACAGAAACATTCTGTTAGTATTTACAGAAACATTCTGTTAGGTCTGAGTATTTACAGAAACATTCTGTTAGGTCTGAGTATTGACAGAAACATTCTGTTAGGTCTGAGTATTTACAGAAACATTCTGTTAGGTCTGAGTATTTACAGAAACATTCTGTTAGTATTGACAGAAACATTCTGTTAGGTCTGAGTATTGACAGAAACATTCTGTTAGTATTGACAGAAACATTCTGTTAGGTCTGAGTATTTACAGAAACATTCTGTTAGTATTGACAGAAACATTCTGTTAGGTCTGAGTATTTACAGAAACATTCTGTTAGTATTTACAGAAACATTCTGTTAGGTCTGAGTATTGACAGAAACATTCTGTTAGGTCTGAGTATTGACAGAAACATTCTGTTAGTATTTACAGAAACATTCTGTTAGGTCTGAGTATTTACAGAAACATTCTGTTAGGTCTGAGTATTTACAGAAACATTCTATTAGGTCTGAGTATTTACAGAAACATTCTGTTAGGTCTGAGTATTTACAGAAACATTCTGTTAGGTCTGAGTATTTACAGAAACATTCTGTTAGGTCTGAGTATTTACAGAAACATTCTGTTAGGTCTGAGTATTTACAGAAACATTCTGTTAGGTCTGTGTATTTACAGAAACATTCTGTTAGGTCTGAGTATTTACAGAAACATTCTGTTAGGTCTGAGTATTTACAGAAACATTCTGTTAGGTCTGAGTATTTACAGAAACATTCTGTTAGTATTTACAGAAACATTCTGTTAGGTCTGAGTATTTACAGAAACATTCTGTTAGGTCTGAGTATTTACAGAAACATTCTGTTAGTATTTACAGAAACATTCTGTTAGGTCTGAGTATTTACAGAAACATTCTGTTAGGTCTGAGTATTTACAGAAACATTCTGTTAGTATTTACAGAAACATTCTGTTAGGTCTGAGTATTTATAGAAACATTCTATTAGGTCTGAGTATTTACAGAAACATTCTGTTAGGTCTGAGTATTGACAGAAACATTCTGTTAGGTCTGAGTATTTACAGAAACATTCTGTTAGTATTTACAGAAACATTCTGTTAGGTCTGAGTATTTACAGAAACATTCTGTTAGTATTTACAGAAACATTCTGTTAGGTCTGAGTATTTACAGAAACATTCTGTTAGGTCTGAGTATTTACAGAAACATGAGTGCATTCAGAAAGTATTCAGACCATTTTACTTTTTCCACATTTTCTTACATTACAGCCTTATTCTAAAATAGATTAAATTACTTTTCCCCCCTCAGCAATCTGCACACAATACCCCACTAAATCCGAAGTGAATACAGGTTTTTAGAATTTTTTGCAAATGTATATATAAAAAATAAAAAACTGAAATACCTTATTTACAATAAGTATTCAGACCCTTTGCTATAAGACTTGAAATTGATCTCAGGTGCATCCTGTTTCCAATTAGGTTTCTTCAGATGTTTCTATAACATGATTGGAGTCCACCTGTGGTAAATTAACTTGATTGGACATGATTTGTTAAAGGCACACACCTGTCTATATAAGGTCCCACAGTTGACAGTGCGTGTCAGAGCAAAAACCAAAAAATGAGGTCGAAGGAATTGTCCGTAGAGCTCCGAGACAGGGATGTGTATAGATACAGATCTGCGGCAAAGTATGAAAACATTTCTGCAGAATTGAAGGTCTCCAAGATCACAGTGGCCTCCATCATTCTGAAATGGAAGAAGTTTGGAACCACCAAGACTCTTCCTAGAGCTGGACTCTAAATGGTTTGGAGTTTGCCAAAAAGGCACCTAAAGGACTCTCAGACCGTGAGAAACAAGATTCTCTGGTCTGATGAAACCAACCTCTTTGGCCTGGAATTGATTTTTAGCTGACTTGCCTAGTTAAACAAAGGTAGAAACAAACAAAAACAGTCTCTATAGCTAGACTGTCCTCCCTGGGTAGCCAGATCTGTCTGTGATGACCAGTCTCTATAGCCAGACTGTCCTCTCTGGGTAGCCAGATCTGTCTGTCATGACCAGTCTCTATAGCCAGACTGTCCTCCCTGGGTAGCCAGATCTGTCTGTGATGACCAGTCTCTATTGCCAGACTGACCTCCCTGGGTAGCCAGACCAGTCTCTATGGCCAGACTGTCATCCCTGGGTAGCCAGATCTGTCTGTGATGACCAGTCTCTATAGCCAGACTGTCCTCTCTGGTCAGCCAGATCTGTCTGTGATGACCAGTCTCTATGGCCAGACTGTGCTCACCGAGTCTGTACCTAGTCAGTGTTTTTCTCATTTGTCTGCCACCATGTGCTGTCTGTTTAGACACAAATAGCATTGAATTTTACTTAGATTTTTTCTGGTGTCCTCTCTGGGCAGCCATGTTTGTCTCTGACGACCAGTCTCTATAGCCAGACTGTCCTCTCTGGTCAGCCAGGTTTGTCTGTGACGACTGGTCTCTATAGCCAGACTGTCCTCTCTGGGCAGCCAGGTTTGTCTCTGACGACCAGTCTCTATAGCCAGACTGTCCTCTCTGGTCAGCCAGATCTGTCTGTGATGACCAGTCTCTATGGCCAGACTGTGCTCACCGAGTCTGTACCTAGTCAGTGTTTTTCTCATTTGTCTGCCACCATGTGCTGTCTGTTTAGACACAAATAGCATTGAATTTTACTTAGATTTTTTCTGGTGTCCTTCCAATAGGTGATACATATTTATTTTTAAGTTGTGATGATTTGGTTGGACAAGATTTTCTGAGTGCTGTCCTTAGGCTCTGTGGGGTTGGTTTGGCTTAGTGAACTGATCCTCAGAACCAGCTGGCTGAGTGCTGTCCTGACGCTCTATGGGGCTGGTTTGGGTTGGTGAACTGATCCTCAGAACCAGCTGGCTGACTGCTGTCCTGAGGCTCTGTGGGGTTGGTTTGGGTTGGTGAACTGATCCTCAGAACCAGCTGGCTGACTGCTGTCCTGAGGCTCTGTGGGGTTGGTTTGGGTTGGTGAACTGATCCTCAGAACCAGCTGGCTGACTGCTGTCCTGAGGCTCTGTGGGGTTGGTTTGGGTTGGTGAACTGATCCTCAGAACCAGCTGGCTGACTGCTGTCCTGAGGCTCTGTGGGGTTGGTTTGGCTTAGTGAACTGATCCTCAGAACCAGCTGGCTGAGTGCTGTCCTGAGGCTCTATGGGGTTGGTTTGGGTTGGTGAACTGAGCCTCAGAACCAGCTGGCTGAGTGCTGTCCTGAGGCTCTATGGGGCTGGTTTGGGTTGGTGAACTGATCCTCAGAACCAGCTGGCTGACTGCTGTCCTGAGGCTCTGTGGGGTTGGTTTGGGATGGTGAACTGATCCTCAGAACCAGCTGGCTGACTGCTGTCCTGAGGCTCTGTGGGGTTGGTTTGGGTTGGTGAACTGATCCTCAGAACCAGCTGGCTGACTGCTGTCCTGAGGCTCTGTGGGGTTGGTTTGGGTTGGCGAACTGATCCTCAGAACCAGCTGGCTGACTGCTGTCCTTTGGCTCTGTGGGGTTGGTTTGGGTTGGTGAACTGATCCTCAGAACCAGCTGGCTGAGTGCTGTCCTGAGGCTCTGTGGGGTTGGTTTGGCTTAGTGAACTGATCCTCAGAACCAGCTGGCTGACTGCTGTCCTGAGGCTCTGTGGGGTTGGTTTGGGTTGGTGAACTGAGCCTCAGAACCAGCTGGCTGAGTGCTGTCCTGAGGCTTTATGGGGTTGGTTTGGGTTGGTGAACTGATCCTCAGAACCAGCTGGCTGACTGCTGTCCTGAGGCTCTGTGGGGTTGGTTTGGGTTAGTGAACTGAGCCTCAGAACCAGCTGGCTGAAGGGAGTCTTCATCTCTTGTTTCATCTCTTGACATTGTAGAGCTGTGTGATTGAATGTTTTGGGGTCACTTGTTTTGAGATGGTTGTAAAATGTGATGTCTCTTTTTTCTATCTGAATGAGGAGGGGGTATCGGCCCAATTCTGCTCTACATGCGTTATTTGGAGTTTTTCTTTGCACTTGCAATACAGCCTGGAAAAACTCTGCATGCAGTATTTCTACTGAATGTTTGTCCCATTCATTTTTAGAGAGTGGACCCCTTCACTACCACATAGAGAAATTGGTTGTGTAACTGATTGGACAATTTTGATTCTCGTTGGAATTTTGATTTGAATGTACCTTTTAACGGCATAGAATGCTGTTCTTGCTTTGTCTCTCAGCTCGTTCACAGCCATGTGAAAGCTACCTGTGTTGATGATATTTAGTCCTAGATATGTGTAGTTTCACAGCCATGTGAAAGCTACCTGTGTTGATGATATTTAGTCCTAGATATGTGTAGTTTCACAGCCATGTGAAAGCTACCTGTGTTGATGATATTTAGTCCTAGATATGTGTAGTTTCACAGCCATGTGAAAGCTACCTGTTTTGCTGATATTTAGTCCTAGATATGTGTAGTTTCACAGCCATGTGAAA
>NW_027261156.1:20000-90000 GCF_045791955.1 Oncorhynchus clarkii lewisi | reverse complement strand
ATAACCTCACTAACCATAGTAACATCACTAACCACACTAACCATACTAACCTCACTAACCATACTAACCTCACTAACCATAGTAACATCACTAACCACACTAACCATACTAACCTCACTAACCATACTAACCTCACTAACCATAGTAACATCACTAACCATACTAACCTCACTAACCACAATAACCTCACTAACCATAGTAACATCACTAACCACACTAACCATACTAACCTCACTAACCTCACTAACCATAGTAACATCACTAACCATACTAACCTCACTAACCACAATAACCTCACTAACCATAGTAACATCACTAACCATACTAACCTCACTAACCACAATAACCTCACTAACCATAGTAACATCACTAACCACACTAACCATACTAACCTCACTAACCTCACTAACCATAGTAACATCACTAACCATACTAACCTCACTAACCACAATAACCTCACTAACCATACTAACCACACTAACCATACTAACCGCACTAACCACACTAACCTCACTAACCTCACTAACCATACTAACATCACTAACCATACTAACCATACTAACATCACTAACCTCACTAACCTCACTAACCTCACTAACCATACTAACCTCACTAACCACACTAACCTCACTAACCATACTAACCTCACTAACCACACTAACCTCACTAACCATACTAACCTCACTAACCATACTAACCATACTAACCTCACTAACCTCACTAACCATACTAATCATACTAACCTCACTAACCTCACTAACCATACTAACCTCACTAACCATACTAACCATACTAACCTCACTAACCTCACTAACCATACTAACCTCACTAACCTCACTAACCATACTAACCATACTAACCACACTAACCATACTAACCATACTAACCTCACTAACCTCACTAACCATACTAACCATACTAACCTCACTAACCTCACTAACCATACTAACTATACTAACCATACTAACCTCACTAACCATACTAATCTCACTAACCATACTAACCATACTAACCTCACTAACCATACTAACATCACTAACCATACTAACCTCACTAACCTCACTAACATACCTTAAGGGAACATTTTGGCATTTCGTGTATGGTTAGTGAGAAAGCCCATATTGCAAATGTACGGTCCCTTACTAGACGTCACAAGTTTTGGACCATTTTTCCGCTGTCCTGGAAATTCCCACAAGAGGGCATAAGGAATCATATGGCAATTTGGCAAAACATCACGAATCACGACGGGGCCTTATCTCGAAAACTGAAAATATTTCGAAGCCGAAACTTGGTGAGCGTAGGTTTGGCATAATGGGCAGTTGGCCCCGAACAAGATGGCGTCTAGGCCTCAACGGTTTTTGAGTTATGGCCATTTTTCTGGGATTAAAGGTCCAAAATGGAAATAGAGAAATTATTTTTCCACTTCAGGTCAAAGTCAAGGAGCCTCCGGTGTCAATAAAAAAAGAACCAGCCATTTATCTATCGTCATTTAAGAGAAACGGAACAATGACAAATTGGTGATGTTCACAAATAGGCGTTTTTTTTTCAACGGTTACAGATCCAGTTGCAGGGTGTTCATACGAATCTTTTTAAAGTGTGCTGCGGAGCTCTGCGAGATTTCTGTGATTTTCTATGATTTTCTGAAATAACACACACATACTAAACCCTCCGTAAATAACTCAGTTCTTAACGTAAAGACTTAAAACTCAGGATTATGTAAAGGCATACCCCAATCAGGATATGAGTTTATTTATAGCTTCCTGTGCCAACCAGAAGTGCCTTAAATGGTGTCATAGTGGCTGTTTCCAAGGGTTAAAAAGGTCAGATCTTTTCAAAACTTAATATGTGTGATTAGGCAACCCCCATAAACTGTAAGTCAGTCATTTCTCCCAACAGATGTCAAAGAAAAGCTCTCACACACACACACACAGCAAGGATGGAGTGACAAAGTGCGGTGCTTAAAGACACAGAGAGCAGGCAATGGCATTACCATAATCCCTAGGCCGTGCCGAGTTCAACGAGATATCCCGCTTGACCGTAGCTCGCTCAGTCTAGGCGCAGCGACCATTAGAATAGTAGGCCCAAAATGAAGCCTGCCCCACAATGTCATTTGCTTTTGGGTGACAGTGAGAGAACCGTTAGGGTGAGAAGAAAAAATCCACCACAGGAATGTTCCTAAGGTCCTCCCGATCTGGGCAAGCCTAACCTTGACCGTGTGGCATTAACCCTTAACAGTAAAACAGGGTTTTTTGATCTCACAGATTACAGTGACATCTCTCCCCATAGGAATACATTGCCTGCACCCCTAAATTCAACCTGAAGCCTATATGGGTTATGAATGCCGTATGAACCTGTCTTCGGTACCAGTCCATCAGGCCACTATGAGGTCTACCTGTGTTGATTCTAAGCTTCCTGGACCAACCGGAAGTGGTTAAAATCACCCTAAAAGTGTTTACCCATACCCTGCCTGCAGTTTGATAGACATAGTGCATTCAAGCCTGTGTAAATCAGTAAATTCTTAACGTAAAGACTTAAAACTCAGGATTCTGTAAAAGCATACCCCAATGAGGGTATGTGTTGATTTATAGCTTCCTGTGCCAACCGGAAGTGTCATAATTGGTGTCTCAGGGGCTGTTTCGAGGGGTTAAAAAAGTCTGATCTTTCCAAAACTTCATATGTGTGATTAGGCAACCCCCATGAACTGTAAATCAGTCATTTTTCCCCTAAAAAATCAAAGGGAAAAAAAATCACACTAAAACACAACTTGGAAGGAGGGACGTATTGGGGTGTGTAGAGACAGACAGTGGCTGCAATAGTTAGATTTGTTCGAGCTAAAAAAGAACCGTCAGACCTAGAGTTCCGAAACTTTACAATCCTGTTCTAGACCTCATGTCGATAGTGCGTGGTGAGTTAGGTGGTTCTAGAAGGTTCTCGGACCGAGAAACAGCCTCGTACATTTGCAATACCTTCAATTCATTTTTGCATCACGAAAATGACGACATTTAGAAATGTCCCAGAGTCGCAAGACTAGGTGCATTGCGAACGTCTCGGCCCATATAGACAGACCCCAACGTTTCTGTCTGATAGCTCATTCAAGGACCCCGTAGCAAGTCATGGAAAATAGTGGATTTTCAGCACCAATTAGGGTTTTTCTCGGACACCAAATGACCTATCGAGCCGAAACTTGGGATTCGGGGTCGCCTCAGCTAGGCCAACACATAACATAAGAAATGGACCAGCAGCTAGAACGTAACTACGTGTTTTATGTTTTTTTTATGGTTTGAACCGAAGGCGTTGTGAATTTTGGGCCAGCTCTGAAGTATGTAATAGTTGGCTACTAAACGAGTTGGAAAAAGTGGGTTTGGTGTCAGTTTGTATCAGTTTGGTGTCAGAATGATATCTAATTGACTGATAAACTCTTGTCCACTTGACTCTTGTCCATTTGCAATATGTTTAAACAGTGAGGTACCATCACCAAAAGCGACATTCTGAAATCTACCCTAACGAGCGATTGAGATGAACCAGAATCACTGCAAAGCCATCCCGAGTTCATCGGGCCAGTCAATTTCACATTCCTGCAGGATTTTTATAGCATGACAAATTCGTGATAGTACCTGCCCATTAAAACATATTGCAAATGCACAGTGACTTTGAAAAAGTAAGGAAACATAAACAAATGGACAGAATGAAATCACCATTTTTTTTTCGGTTACCAGTTGCACAACAATGCATGTGCATTTGCAATATGATTCTATAGTGAAAAAACATCACCAAAGTGACACTCTGAAATCAACCCAAACGAGCAATTGAGATGACCCAGAATCACTGCAAAGCCATCCCGAGTCCACCGGGCCAGTCAATTTCACAATCCTGCAGGATTTTTATAGCATGACAAATTTGTGATGGTACCTGCCCATTAAAACATATTGCAAATGTACAGTGACTTTAAAAAAGTAAGGAAACATAAACAAATGGACATAATGAAATCACAATTTTTTTATTTTTGGGTTACCAGTTGCACAACAATGCACGTGCATTTTCAATATGATTCAATGGTGGAAAAACATCACCAAATGGACATGATGAAATCAACACAACGAGTGATGGAAATGAACAACTATCACTGCCCGGCCATCCCGAGTTCATCAGTTCAGTCAATTTTGGCCCCCCAAAAAATTTACTTTTGACTTTGACTTTTGACTTCCTATGAAATCATATTGCAAATGGACAAAACATGTACCTTATGCACAAGTAAAACAAAAAAAAATTATGATAATACAAGTTGACAAAAGTACAGTTTGAGCAAAGTATAGTTTGAATTTTGAGCATGCCAAATTCGTGATGGTACATGCCCATTGAACCACATTGCAAATGCACAGTGACTTTGCAAAAGTAAGAAAACATAAACAAATGGACATAATGAAATCACCATATTTTTATTTTTGGGTTACCAGTTGCACAACAATGCACGCGCATTTGCAATATGATTCTATAGTGAAAAAACATCACCAAAGTGACATTCTGAAATCAACCCTAACGAGCGATTGAGATGAACCAGAATCACTGCAAAGCCATCCCGAGTTCATTGGGCCAGTCAATTTCACATTCCTGCAGGATTTTTATAGCATGACAAATTCGTGATGGTAAATGCCCATTGAAACATATTGCAAATGCACGTGCATTTGCAATATGATTCTATAGTGAAAAAACATCACCAAATGGACATGATGAAATCAACACAACGAGTGATGGAAATGAACAACTATCACTGCCCGGCCATCCCGAGTTCATCAGTTCAGTCAATTTTGGCCCCCAAAAAATTGACTTTTGACTTTGACTTTTGACTTCCTATGAAATCATATTGCAAATGGACAAATCATATTCCTTATGCACAAGTAAAAAAAAAAATTAGGATAATAACATTTTACAAAAGTATATTCATACACTTCTTACACATGATTAATTGTCTTAAAATCGAAACAATTTCGAAAAACGGTCCAGAAAGCACTTTTTTTAGTTTTTAAAGTTTAAAAAAAAAATCTAATTTTCGACTTTTGACTTCCTATTAAATCATATTGCAAATGGACAAAACATGTGCCTTATGCACAAGTAAAAAATAAATAAATAATTATGATAATAAAATACGAATAAAGTATGTTGATACAGTTCTTATACGTGTGTAATTGACACAAAATTCAAAAGAATTTTGAAAAACGGTCCAGAAAGCACCTTTTAAGGGTGTGTGAAGTTTTTTATAAAATTTTGACATTTTTGACTTTTGACTTTTGACTTCCTATGAAATCATATTCCAAATGGAGAAAACATATGCCTTATGCACAAGTAAAAAAAAAAAAAAAAAAATATGATAATAAAGTATGACTAAAGTATGTTGATACAGTTCTTATACATGTGTAATTGACACAAAAATCGAAAGAATTTTGAAAAACGGTCCAGAAAGCACTTTTTTTAAGGATGTGTGAAGTTTTTTACAAAATTTTGACATTTTTGACTTTTGACTTTTGACTTCCTATGAAATCATATTCCAAATGGACAAAACATGTGCCTTATGCGCATGTAATAAAAAAAAAAAAAAATTGGACAAAAGTATATTCATACAGTTCTTACACATGTGTAATTGACAAAAAAATCGAAAGAATTTCGAAAAACGGTCCAGAAAGCACTTTTTTAAGTGGTGATAAGTTTTTGACAAAAAAATCATTTTTTCAAAATTTTGCTTTTGGATATTGACTTGGGTTGCATTTCCAATATGAAAAACCCCGGTGGAGCGCACTCGCCCCCTGTTGGATTTTTGAAGTGTTACAACTGGCAATTGCCATATGGCATTTGCAATATACTTTGCATGAATCAACGCCACATTGGGTGGTATTGGACATCGTGTATATGGTTTGTCCAATGCCAATATGTTGCCATTCATTTTTGTCCATTTCAGGGGGGTATTCCCTTACCATACTAATCTCACTAATCTCACTAACCATACTAACCTCACTAACCATACTAACCATACTAACCATACTAACCTCACTAACTATACTAACCTCACTAACCTCACTAACTATACTAACCTCACTAACCATACTAACCTCACTAACCATGCTAACCATACTAACCTCACTAACCTCACTAACCTCACTAACCATACTAACCTCACTAACCATACTAACCTCACTAACCTCACTAAGCATACTAACCATACTAACCTCACTAACCATACTAACCATACTAACCTCACTAACCTCACTAAGCATACTAACCATACTAACCTCACTAATCATACTAACCATACTAACCTCACTAACCATACTAACCTCACTAACCATACTAACCTCACTAACCTCACTAACCATAATAACCTCACTAACCTCACTAACCATAATAACCTCACTAATCTCACTAACCTCACTAACCTCACTAACCTCACTAACCTCACTAACCATACTAACCTCACAAACCTCACTACCCATACTAACCTCACTAACCTCACTAATCTCACTAACCTCACTAACCATACTAACCTCACTAACCTCACTAACCATACTAACCATACAAACCTCACTAACCATACTGACCTCACTAACCATACTAACCTCACTAACCTCACTAATCATACTAACCTCACTAACCTCACTAATCACACTAACCATACTAACCTCACTAACCACACTAACCATACTACACATACCAACTCACTAACCATACTAACCTCACTAACCTCACTAACCATACTAACCTCACTAACCTCACTAACTATAGTAACCATACTAACCCTACTACCCTCACTAACTATACTAACCTCACTAACCATACTAACCTCACTAACCCCACTAACCATACTAACCTCACTAACCTCACTAACCATACTAACCATACTAACCTCACTAACCTCACTAAGCATACTAACCTCACTAACCTCACTAACCATACTAACCTCACTAACCTCACTAACCATACTAACCTCACTAACCATACCTACTCACTAACCTCACTAAGCATACTAACCTCACTAACCTCACTAACCTCACTAACCTCACTAACCATACCAACTCACTAACCTCACTAAGCATACTAACCATACTAACCTCACTAACCATACTAACCATACTAACCTCACTAACCATACTAACCTCACTAACCATACTAACCTCACTAACCTCACCTAGCATACTAACCTCACTAACCTCACCTAGCATACTAACCTCACTAACCTCACCTAGCATACTAACCTCACTAACCTCACTAACCATACTAACCTCACTAACCCCACTAACCATACTAACCTTACTAACCTCACTAACCATACTAACCATACTAACCTCACTAACCTCACTAAGCATACTAACCTCACTAACCTCACTAACCATACTAACCTCACTAACCTCACTAACCATACTAACCTCACCAACCTCACTAACTCACTAACCTCACTAACCTCACTAACCATACTAAACTCAATAGCCTCACTAACCATACTAACCTCACTAACCATACTAATCTCACTAACCTCACTAACCTCACTAACCATACGAACCATACTAACCTCACTAACCTCACTAACCTCACTAACCATACTAACCATACTAACCTCACTAACCTTACTAATCATACTGACCTCACTAATCTCACTAATCTCACTAACCATACTAACCTCACTAACCATACCTACTCACTAACCTCACTAAGCATACTAACCTCACTAACCTCACTAACCTCACTAACCTCACTAACCATACCAACTCACTAACCTCACTAAGCATACTAACCATACTAACCTCACTAACCATACTAACCTCACTAACCATACTAACCTCACTAACCTCACCTAGCATACTAACCTCACTAACCTCACCTAGCATACTAACCTCACTAACCTCACCTAGCATACTAACCTCACTAACCTCACCTAGCATACTAACCTCACTAATCATACCAACTCACTAACTTGTACCTCTGGAGAATGAGAGTCCATTTTCCCTGACAGTATGCAGCACACCGGTGCACGCAAACACACACATACACACAGTGCACACACACAGCACACACACAGCACACACACAGTGCACACACACAGTGCACACACACAGAGCACACACAGAGCACACACAGAGCACACACACAGTGCACGCACACACACACACACACAGTGCACACACAGAGCACACACACAGTGCACGCAAACACACACATACACACAGTGCACACACACAGCACACACACAGCACACACACAGTGCACACACACAGTGCACACACACAGAGCACACACAGAGCACACACACAGTGCACGCACACACACACACACAGTGCACACACAGAGCACACACACAGTGTACACACAGAGCACACACACAGTGCACACACAGAGCACACACAGAGCACACACACAGAGCACACACACAGTGCACACACACAGTGCACACACAGAGCACACACACAGTGCACACACAGTGCACACACAGAGCACACACAGAGCACACACACAGAGCACACACACAGAGCACACACACAGAGCACACACACAGTGCACACACACAGTGCACACACAGAGCACACACACAGTGCACACACAGAGCACACACAGAGCACACACACAGAGCACACACAGAGCACACGCAGAGCACAAACACAGTGCACGCACACACACACACACACACAGTGCACACACACACACGCATACACAGAGCACACACACAGAGCACACACACAGTACACACACACACACACACAGTACACACACACACACACACACACAGTGTCCAGTGTACACTCTGAACGCTCCATGAGTGAAACGTTCTGAATTTACAAACGGACAATGTGACAACCCTCTGGATTTATGAATGCCCAGGGTGCACTCTGGCGCTCCAGATCAAATATTTAGAACACACGTAAAATAGAACACACGTAAAATCGTAAAATATCTAGCTAGTCATTTATTGTGCTAACAAGCTAGCAAGACGTTGCATAGCAACACTACCAACTTCCGGGTGGACAGGCGAAACGCTGGTACGTTCAACTGAAACGATTTCCGTTCTTTTGCCGTGTACTAAAATGAACTAAATGTAGAGTACATAGTATGTAGTCTATAGTCAGTAAGTACGTAGTTTTACTGTACGTTGGTATGGTGTTTGTGAGGGCTTGTGGTTATTCTACGTTAGTGGTGTTTGTGTTCTTTTAGGTTTTCGCTGTCCGGTATCTTGGTAACAGTGGGTTTGGGTTTTCGCTGTCCGGTATCTTAGTAACATTGGGTTTTGGGTTTTCGCTGTCCGGTATCTTGGTAACAGTGGGTTTGGGTTTTCGCTGTCTGGTATCTTGGTAACAGTGGGTTTGGGTTTTCGCTGTCCGGTATCTTGGTAACAGTGGTTTTGGGTATTCGCTGTCCGGTATCTTGGTAACAGTGGGTTTGGGTTTTGTTGTGCCTGTGTTTTGGTAACAGTGGGTTTGGGTATTCGCTGTCCGGTATCTTGGTAACAGTGGGTTTTGGTTTTCGCCGTCCGGTATCTTGGTAACAGTGGGTTTGGGGTTTCGCTGTCCGGTATCTTGGTAACAGTGGGTTTTGGTTTTGTTGCTCCTGTATCTTGGTAACAGTGGGTTTGGGGTTTCGCTGTCCGGTATCTTGGTAACAGTGGGTTTGGGGTTTCGCTGTCCGGTATCTTGGTAACAGTGGGTTTGGGGTTTCGCTGTCCGGTATCTTGGTAACAGTGGGTTTTCGCTGTCCGGTATTTGGTAACAGTGGGTTTGGGGTTTCGCTGTCCGGTATCTTGGTAACAGTGGGTTTGGGGTTTCGCTGTCCGGTATCTTGGTAACAGTGGGTTTTCGCTGTCCGGTATTTTGGTAACAGTGGGTTTGTGGTTTGTTGCTCCTGTGTTTTGGTAACAGTGGGTTTGGGGTTTCGCTGTCCGGTATCTTGGTAACAGTGGGTTTTCGCTGTCCGGTATTTTGGTAACAGTGGGTTTGTGGTTTGTTGCTCCTGTGTTTTGGTAACAGTGGGTTTGGGTTTTGTTGCTCCTGTGTTTTGGGCTTCAGCCATGTTTGTACCTGTTACTGTGATTGAGGACATTAGAGCGTTTTTTCCCGTCTACCTTCTGCTCTCCATCACTCTCCCGGCGTTACAGAGAGATGGACATAAACATTTGTTCTACCTTCTGCTCTCTGCGTCTGACTCCACACCCATCACTCTCCCGGCGTTACAGAGAGATGGACATAAACATTTGTTCTACCTTCTGCTCTCTGCGTCTGACTCCACACCCATCACTCTCCCGGCGTTACAGAGAGATGGACATAAACATTTGTTCTACCTTCCGAGTAAATGATTATAGAATAGAGAGAGAGTTTATTAGTAGTCATTAGTCTGACCACCAGAGCTGTTATGATAGGAGGATTTCGTTGTGTAGATATTTCTGCTGATATCATTTAGGAGACACCATCTGTCATCACCATTGAGAGGGAGATGTACTGTTGTTGCTGTGTGTGTGTGTGCTCTGTGTGTGCTCTGTGTGTGTGCTCTGTGTGTGTGATCTGTGTGTGCTCTGTGTGTATGTGTGTGTTTGTGTGCTCTGGCGTGCTGCATACTGTCAGGGAAAATGGACTCTCATTTCATTCTCCAGAGGTACAAGTTAGTCACCAGTCCTCATCCTCACATAACAGCTTTCAGCTTCCACTCCCCCAGCAGAGCTAAATGGGTCCCAAAGGAACACACACGTCTCTCTCTCTCTCTCTCTCTCTCTCTCTCTCTCTCTCTCTCTCTCTCTCTTATTACAACATTGCTATTTATTTCAGAACAGATTTCCTCCTATTTTATTGTGTATGTTCCACCATCCCCACCCTGACCTGTTGGTTGCTGGTGAGGACCTGTCTTGTCATTCTGCTAGTGGATGGTATTGCTGTGTCAGATTATAAATAGGATAACAGATGTGAAGAAGAAATGGATGTCACACCTCACAGAAATATTCAACGCTTCTCTTCATAAAATTCCTAACAATAATAGTAGACCAAGTTATAGACCCAGCTAGAGACCCAGCTATAGACCCAGTTATAGACCCAGATAGAGACCCCAGTCTCAACGTCAACAGTGAAGAGGTGACTCCGAGATGCTGTCCTTCTAGGCAGAGTTGCAACTACAAAGCCAGACTGACCAATAAAAATAAAAGATTAAGATGGGAAAAATAACACAGACACTGGACAGAGGAACTCTGCCTAGAGGGCCAGCGTCCCAGAGTCGCCTCTTCACTGTTGACGTTGAGACTGGTGTTTTGTGGGTACTATTTAATGAAGCTGCCAGTTGAGGACTTGTGAGGCGTCTGTTTCTGAAACTAGACACTCTAATGTACTTGTCTTGCACAGTTGTGCACTCCTCTTTCAATTCTGGTTAGTGCCAGTTTGAGCTTTTCTGTGAAGGGAGTAGTACACAGCGTTGTACGAGATCTTCAGTTTCTTGGCAATTTATCGCATGGAATAGCCTTCATTTCTAGAACAAGAATAAACTGACGAGTTTCAGGAGAAAGTACTTTGTTTCTGGCCATTTTCAGCCTATAATCGAACCCACAAATGGTGATGCTCCTGATACTCAACCAGTCTAAAGAAGGCCAGTTTTATTGCTTCTTTAATCAGAACAACGGTTTTCAGCTGTGCTAACATAATTGCAAAGGGTTTTCCAATGATCAATTGGAAATCAAATCAATCTGAGACCAGTAGAGCCCTACTCCTCCTGTTACGTTACAGTAACGTCTGAGACCACTAGAGCCCTACTCCTCCTGTTACGTTACAGTAACGTCTGAGACCACTAGAGCCCTACTCCTCCTGTTACGTTACAGTAACGTCTGAGACCACTAGAGCCCTACTCCCCCTGTTACGTTACGGTAAAGAAGGAGCTACAGCTTAGTAGTGTTCTCATCTTTCTGTCTTGTCATGTAATTACAGGCCAATATCCTGGATGGGGATTTAACCTTTCTATCCCAAAATGGAACCCTATTCCTTATAGTCCTCTACCTTTGACTGTTGCCTTGATCAGGGACCATACGGCTCTGGTCAAAAGTAGTGCACTACATATGTAATGGGTTGTTATTTAGGCTGCATCCTTAGAGTCTGGGTTAGTGAACTCAAGGTTACCTTGCCAGGCTGCATGTCAATGGAGGCAGTGTCCTGGTAGGACAAAAGCAATTCAGAATGTTATTACCATTCAAATTAGAACATATAGAGGGCCCCGCCTCTCTGATTGGTGAAATAATTGTAGTCATTTGTCTAGCTCTCAGAGACCTTTCATATCCCATTCATGTCTTAGTAGACCCACATGCATCATCATCACACCGTCATTAAAAAGAAAAAATCTAATTGATTCTGAGAAGAAAAAAAGCTCAGGTAGAAGTGGAGGGTGGTGGTATAGGGTGTGTCTGAAATAGCACCTTATTCACTATATAGTGCGCTACTTTTGACCATTGGGCAATATATAAGGAATAGGGTGACATTTTGTATGCCGCCTATTGTCATTTATCAGAGCTCTGGCCTTTTCTTTTATTATTGGTCTTCCTGTGCAGACAGACGTACGGAGGCCCGGAAGGGACATACATCCTTATCAGACATCAGCAGCTAACGGCAGCTAACGGCTAGGACCTGCTGCATAACAATGACTAAAGCATATTACACCACCTGTGATTAATGCCAGGTGAGTCTAGTTTTATTGGCACTGTAGTGGCACTGTAGTCTTGTGGCACTGTAGTGGCACTGTAGTCTTGTGGCACTGTAGTGGCACTGTAGTCTTGTGGCACTGTATTCTTGTGGCACTGCAGTCTTGTGGCACTGTATTCTTGTGGCACTGCAGTCTTGTGGCACTGTAGTCTTGTGGCACTGTAGTCTTGTGGCACTGTGGTCTTGTGGCACTGTAGTCTTGTGGCACTGTAGTGGCACTGTAGTCTTGTGGCACTGTAGTGGCACTGTAGTCTTGTGGCACTGTAGTCTTGTGGCACTGTAGTGGCACTGTAGTCTTGTGGCACTGTAGTGGCACTGTAGTCTTGTGGCACTGTAGTCTTGTGGGCACTATAGTCTTGTGGCACTGTAGTCTTGTGGCACTGTAGTCTTGTGACACTGTAGTCTTGTGGCACTGTAGTCTTGTGGCACTGTAGTCTTGTGACACTGTAGTCTTGTGACACTGTAGTCTTGTGGCACTGTAGCCTTGTGGCACTGTAGTGGCACTGTAGTGGCACTGTAGTCTTGTGGCACTGTAGTGGCACTGTAGTGGCACTATAGTATTGGAACAGAACAGCTGTATATCTGTATCCATATTAAATCAACAAACATTAGGAATCATAAAAAAAGGAGAACCAAGGCACTCTTCCTATAATGAATTAAAATACCTTTATTGTTATGGCGTGTTCAATGGAAACCAAGTTTAAAAACAACGATAGACAGCTGCCTCTGATTGAGAACCACACCCGGCCAAACAACACAGAAATCCAAAACATAGAAAATGAACATAGAATGCCCACCCTAGTCACACCTTGGCCTAACCAAAATAGAGAATAAAAGCCTCTCTATGGCCAGGGCGTGACAGTACCCCCCCCCCCCCCCCCCCCCCAAAGGTGCGGACTCCGGCTGCAAAACCTGACTCTAAAGGGGAGGGTCCGGGTGGGCCTTCATTACGGCGGCAGCTTTGGTGCGGGACGTGGACCCTGCTCCACCTTAGGCTAGGCCCACTTTGTTGGCGCCTCTGGAGCGGGGACCCTCGCCGCCGACCCCGGACCGGGGACCCTCGCAGTGGGCCCCGGACAGGCGGCGGCTCTGGCGGCGCCGGACTGGAGGGCGACTCTGGCAGCTCCGGACTGGAGGGAGAACCTGGAGGGAGAGGATGGATAGACAGCCTGGTCCTTGGAGGAGACACAGGATAGACCGGGCCGTGGAGGTGCACAGGAAGTCCCGAACTAAGGGCCTGCCCGTCCTGGCTGGATGGTGATTTTAGCCCGGCAGATGCGGGGAGCTGGAATGTAGCGCACCGGGCTCAGAGCACGTATTGGAGAGCTGTAGCGCCCTGCACAGGACGTGCAGGGCTAGGGATGCGCACAGGAGGCCTGGTGCGTGGGGCTGGCACAGTCTTCACCAGACGGCTAGCACGCACCTCAGGACAAGTATGGAGAGCTGACTCAGGTGACATCAAATCGCGGACACAGCAGCTCTCTCAATGCTCTCTCCTCCAATCTCCCCATCAACTCCTTCACAAGCACGGGGAGTGGGCTCAGGTCTCCAACCTGACACATTTTTTGGGGGGCTGCCTCTCGGGCTTCCTTGCCAGCCGTGCCAACTCCTCGTAGTGTTGCCGCTCAGCCTTAGCTGCCTCCAGTTCCTCCTGTGGACGGCGATACTCCCCCGCCTGCCTCCAGGGTCCCTTCCCTTCCAGGATCTCCTCCCATGTCCAGGAGTCCATTACATGGTGGGTAGTTCTGTAACGGCTGTTGGTGGAAGAAGTTGAGGACCAAAGCGCAGCATGGTACGTGTTTATGTTATTTTATTGACACAGAACACTAAATACAAAAATAACAAAGGGAATAACCTAAACAGTTCTGTCTGGTGAAGACACAAAAACAGAAAACAACTACCCACAAACCCATGTGGGAAAAGGCTACCTAAGTATGGTTCTCAATCAGAGACAACGATAGACAGCTGTCCCTGATTGAGAACCACACCCGGCCAAACAACACAGAAATCCAAAACATAGAAAATGAACATAGAATGCCCACCCTAGTCACACCCTGGCCTAACCAAAATAGAGAATAAAAGCCTCTCTATGGCCATGGCGTGACACTTCGTCAGGGAGTACATTAGGAACGCTTGGATTTCCCATCAGTTAAATCAGTAAAACTGAAGTAGAAGTTCAGTTTCAGTGAAAGTTCAGGAGAACATATCCTGACAGAAGGTGTGTCTTTCCCTCCTACTGGATGGTAGTTGACTGGTTGTAACCCTCAGAAGTGTTTCAGGAGAACATATCCTGACAGAAGGTGTCTCTTTCCCTCCTACTGGATGGTAGTTGACTGGTTGTAACCCTCAGAAGTGTTTCAGGAGAACATATCCTGACAGAAGGTGTCTCTTTCCCTCGTACTGGATGGTAGTTGACTGGTTGTAACCCTCAGAAGGGTTTCAGGAGAACATATCCTGATAGGAGGTGTCTCTTTACCTCCTACTGGATGGTAGTTGACTGGTTGTAACCCTCAGAAGGGTTTAAGGAGAACATATCCTGATAGGAGCTGTGTCTTTCCCTCGTACTGGATGGTAGTTGACTGGTTGTAACCCTCAGAAGGGTTTCAGGAGAACATATCCTGATAGGAGGTGTGTCTTTCCCTCGTACTGGATGGTAGTTGACTGGTTGTAACCCTCAGAAGGTCCACTATGATAAGCAGTCTATTCTTCCCCTCAGTCTTCCAAACAGCAGCGTGACAGAGAGACTCATAATTGATCTGTTAAACAGAACCCAACTACTGTAAATGAACCAGCTCAATGTGCCATTGACATCCAATTTAATTAAGTTTTACAAGTCCCCAACCGATGCTTTAAAACAACGTTCAGTAGATGCCGAACCAGTCACCCTCCCTTTTGCTCACTTTTCACGTTTCCTATTTGCAGTACTCTGAAGTCATGACAATGCGGCCTGTAAACCCCTAGAGAGGTACTGTACAGTGGAGGCTGGTGGAAGGAGCTATTGGAAGAAGGGCACATTGTACTGGCTGGAATAGTAGAGAAGAAATGGAGCCAAACACGTGGTTTCATATGATTGATGTGTTTGATACCGTTCCATTTATTCCATTCTAGCCATTACAATGAGCCTGTCCTCCTAAAGCTCCTCCCACCAGCCTCCACTGCCACTGTAGCTATTAAATATCCAGCAGTAGAAATAGAAATCTGTGCTGGCAGCCTGTGAGGCTAGAGTCCAGACCAGACCAGACCAGTCCAGACCAGACCAGTCCAGACTAGTCCAGACCAGTTCAGACCAGTCCAGAACAGAACAGACCAGTCCAGACCAGTTCAGACCAGTCCAGACCAGACAGACCAGTCCAGACCAGACCAGACCAGTAAAGTATTTTCCATTTCATTACAGTCCAGTCCAGACCAGTCCAGACCAGACCAGACCAGACCAGATCAAACCAGACCAGACCAGTAAAGTCCAGACCAGTAAAGTCCATTCCATTTAATCCCAGACCAGCCCAGCCCAGTAAAGTTCAGACCAGTAAAGTCCAGACCAGTCCAGCCCAGTAAAGTTCAGACCAGTAAAGTCCAGACCAGTAAAGTCCAGACCAGACCAGACCAGTAAAGTCCAGACCAATAAAGTCCAGACCAGTCCAGACCAGACCAGTAAAGTCCAGACTAGACCAGACCTGTAAAGTCCAGTCCAGTCCAGACCAGTCCAGACCAGACCAGTAAAGCCCAGTCCAGTCCAGATCAGACCAGTCCAGACCAGAACAGTTCAGACCAGACCAGACCAGTCCAGACAAGTCCAGACCAGAACAGTCTAGTCCAGACCAGACCAGTAAAGTCCAGTCCAGTCCAGACCAGACCAGACCAGCCCAGACCAGACCAGAACAGTCTAGTCCTGACCAGACCAGTATAGTCCAGACCAGACCAGTAAAGTCCAGTCCAGACCAAACCAGTAAAGTCCAGACCAGTCCAGTCCAGACCAGACCAGTCTAGTCCAGACCAGTCTAGTCAAGACCAGTCCAGTCCAGAACAGTAGAGCACAGTGATATTAGTGACCTGGTGCCTAAAACACATTGACTTTGCATTGTTTTTCACAGCGTGGTGAAAATGGATCCCCGGGAACATGAAACAGTCGTATCTCAGTGACTGTTACACTACAAAGAAAAGTGATGGATCACAGGGGGACGAAGACAATTGGAGACAATTGAATTTCAGCAACATTATGTAATTGAACCGGTGCTTGGAGTACAAGAGAACGTCTCAGGTTCCACTCTCCCTTCCTCCTTGTCCTCCTACTACTCTCTCCTTCTCTTTCATGCCTCCTCCTTTATCCTCCTCCTCTTTGCCTCCTCCTCTCTCCTTCTCCTCCTCTCTCCTCCTCCTCCCTCCCTCCCCCCAGCCTCCCTGCCTCCTTCTCTCTCCTCCTCCTACTCTTCCTCTCCAATTCACTCTGCCTACTCCTCTATCCTCCCCCTCTCTGCCTCCTGCTCTCTCCTCCTACTCTCTCTTCCTCCTCCCAGCCTCTCGCCTCCTCCTCCTCCTCCTCCTTTCTCCTCCTCCTCTCCTTTTGCTCTGCCTCCTCCTCTCTTCTCCTCCTCCTCTCTGCCTCATCCTCTCCTCCTCCTCTCCATTTCACTCTGCCTCGTCCTCTCTCCTCCTTCTCCTCCTCCACTCCTTTCCTCTCCTCCTCTTCCTCTCCGACCACCAGTCCTGATAAGTATGGAGCACCCGCTGGTCTCCCAAGGAGCTTCCAACCATCAGAGCGTACTTATTAAGTGGTCTTTCAAGATGGCTTACTAGCAATTCTTTATTTTTACAGTCCTATTTTTAAATATTAAAAAGTAACACTTTCTCATACAAGGAATGAAATATAAAAATGAGTAGCTAAGTGGTAGCAGATGGTTTGTAAGAACAACCATTGTGTCACCCTATAACAAGGACATGCCCTGTTCACCACTTTTCTTTCTGTTACAGACAGTTATTCAATCATGCATTTTGTAATCATAAATTAAATTACAGTCAACGAGGTCTGTTACAGAGATTTAAGTTAAACTCTATATAACATAAACACAATGAGAAGAGTGCTGTCAGGAAATAGAGAAAGAAAGAAAGGAAGACGTGTACATTTGAGTCATTTGGCAGATCTCTTAATCAGAGGTATTTACGGTTAGAGCATTCATCTTCAGATAGCAAGATGAGACAACCACATATCACAGTAGTTAGTATATTCATATAGCTAGGTGAGACAACCACATATCACAGTAGTTAGTATATTCAGATAGCTAGGTGATGGCTAGATGATGGCTAGGTGATAGCTAGGTGATAGCTAGGTGGACAATCACACATCTAGGTGGGACAACCACATATTACAGTAGTTAGTATATTCAGATAGCTAGGTGAGACAACCACATATCACAGTAGTTAGTAAATTCAGATAGCTAGGTGAGACAACCACATATCACAGTAGTTAGTATATCCATATTCAGATAGCAAGATGAGACAACCACATATCACAGTAGTTAGTATATTCAGATAGCTAGGTGGGACAACCACATATCACAGTATTTAGTATATTCGGGGGGGGGGGGGGGGGAAATGGGTGTGAGCGGGGGTGCTGTGGGACAATTTAAGGTGCTCTTTCAATAGCTAAGGTATCAGATGTTTTCGGGAAAGATGGACAGGGACTCTGCTGTCCTAGCTTCAGGGGGAAGATGGACAGGGGCTCTGCTGTCCTAGCTTCGGGTGAAACTGGTTTCACCATTGGCCAGGACAGAGAAGAGCTTGGACTGGGGTGAGTGGGAGCTGCCCTCCTATAGGTTGGAGGGCCAACCTAGCTTCGGGGGAAACTGGTTCCACCATTGGCCAGGACAGAGAAGAGCTTGGACTGGGGTGAGTGAGAGCTGCCCTCCTATAGGTTGGAGGGCCAAGAGACCAGAGGTAGCAAAATACATGTAACGAGGGCCAACCAACGAGAGCATGTGGTTGGTGGTATATGGGGCTTTGGTGACAAAACGGATGGCACTGTGATAGACTGCATCCAGATTGCTGAGTAGAGTGTTGGAGGCTATTTTGTAAATGGCATCGCCGAAGTCTAGGATCAGTAGGATACTCAGTTTTACAAGGATATGTTTGACAACATGAGTGAAGGAGGCTTTGTTGCGAAATAGGAAGCCGATTCTAGATTTAATATTGGATTGGAGATGCTTAACATGAGTCTGGAAGGAGAGTTTGCAGTCTAGCCAGACACCTAGGTATTTGTAGTTGTCCACATATTCTAAGTCAGAACCGTCCAGAGTAGTGATGCTAGTTGGGCGGGCAGGTGCAGGCAGTGATCGGTTGAAGAGCATGCATTTAGTTTTACTAGCGTTTAAGAGCAGTTGGAGGCCACGGAAGGAGTGTTGTATGGCACTGAAGCTCGTTTGGAGGTTTTTTAACACAGTATCCAAAGAAGGACCAGATGTATACAGAATGGTGTCATCTGCATGGAGGTGGATCAAGGAATCACCCGCAGCAAGAGCAACAGCATTGATAGTTACAGAGAAAAGGGTTGGCCCGAGAATTGGTCCGACCGGACTACAGGCCCTCCGATTTGACACACTGAACTCTATCTGAGAAGTAGTTGGTGAACCAGGCGAGGCAGTCATTTGAGAAACCAAGGCTGTTGAGTTTGCCGATAAGAATACAGTCCTGTCAAAAGACTTGGCCAGGTTGACGAAGACGGCTGCACAGTACTGTCTTTTATCAATGGCGGTTATGATAATGTTTAGTACCTTGAGCGTGGCTGAGGTGCACCCGTGACCAGCTCGGAAACCGGATTGAGAAGGTACGGTGGGATTCGAAATGGTTGCCGATCTGCTTGTTAACTTGGCTTTCAAAGACTTTGGCAAGGCAGGGAAGGATGGATATAGGTCTGTAACAGTTTGGGTCTAGAGTGTCACCACCTTTGAAGAGGGGGATGACCGCGGCAGCTTTCCAATCTTTACGAATCTCGGATGATACGAAAGCAAGTTTGAACAGACTAGGAATAGGGGTTGCAACAATGGCGGCGGATAATTTTAGAAAGAGAGGGACCAGATTGTCTAGCCCAGCTGATTTGTACAGGTCCAGGGTTTACAGCTCTTTCAGAACATCTGCTATCTGGATTTGGGTGAAGGAGAAGCTGGGGAGGCTCGGGCAGGTAGCTGCGGGGTATGCGGAGCTGTTGACCGGGGTAGGGGTAGGCAGGAGGAAAGCATGGCTAGCCATAGAGAAATGCTTATTGAAATTTCCGATTATCGTGGATTTATCGGTGGTGACAGTGTTTCCTAGCCTCAGTGCAGTGGTCAGCTGGGAGGAGGTGCTCTTATTCTCCATGGACCTTACAGTGTCCCAGAAGGAAGTGCTCTTATTCTCCATGGACTTTACAGTGTCCCAGAAGGAGGTGCTCTTATTCTCCATGGACTTTACAATGTCCCAGAAGGAGGTGCTCTTATTCTCCATGGACTTTACAGTGTCTCAGAAGGAGGTGCTCTTATTCTCCATGGACTTTACAGTGTCCCAGAACTTTTTGCAGTTAGAGCAACATGATGCCAATTTCTGTTTGAAAAAGCTATCCTTTGCTTTCTTAACTGACTGTATTTGTTCCTGACTTTCCTGAAAAGGGGCTATTCGATGCTAATGCAGTACGCAACAGGATGTTTTTGTGCTGGTCGAGGGCAGTCAGTTCTGGAAAGAACCAAGGGCTATATCACATATGTTATCAAGCACTTCACACATATTTTTTAGATACTTGGTGGCCTATAGCAACACCCCAAAAGAAAAGGCTTTAGATGGGCCAAGTGAACCTGCTCAAACAACACTTCAATAACACATGACATAACATTTTCTCTAAGCATTACAGGGATATGGCTCTGAATATATACAGCAACCACCCCCAAAGCATTTCTGTCTCTTCTATAGATGTTACAGTGCGTTGCGAAAGTATTCGGCCCCCTTGAACTTTGCGACCTTTAGCCACATTTCAGGCTTCAAACATAAAGATATAAAACTGTATTTTTTTGTGAAGAATCAACAACAAGTGGGACACAATCATGAAGTGGAATGACATTTATTGGATATTTCAAACTTTTTTAACAAATCAGAAACTGAAAAATTGGGCGTGCAAAATGATTCAGCCCCCTTAAGTTAATACTTTGTAGCGCCACATTTTGCTGCGATTACAGCTGTAAGTCGCTTGGGGTATGTCTCTATCAGTTTTGCACATCGAGAGACTGACATTTTTTCCCATTCCTCCTTGCAAAACAGCTCGAGCTCAGTGAGGTTGGATGGAGAGCATTTGTGAACAGCAGTTTTCAGTTCTTTCCACAGATTCTCGATTGGATTCAGGTCTGGACTTTGACTTGGCCATTATAACACCTGGATATGTTTATTTTTGAACGATTCCATTGTAGATTTTGCTTTATGTTTTGGATCATTGTCTTGTTGGAAGACAAATCTCCGTCCCAGTCTCAGGTCTTTTGCAGACTCCATCAGGTTTTCTTCCAGAATGGTCCTGTATTTGGCTCCATCCATCTTCCCATCAATTTTAACCATCTTCCCTGTCCCTGCTGAAGAAAAGCAGGCCCAAACCATGATGCTGCCACCACCATGTTTGACAGTGGGGATGGTGTGTTCAGGGTGATGAGCTGTGTTGCTTTTACGCCGTGTTGCTTTTACGCCAAAAATAACGTTTTGCATTGTTGCCAAAAAGTTCAATTTTGGTTTCATCTGACCAGAGCACCTTCTTCCACATGTTTGGTGTGTCTCCCAGGTGGCTTGTGGCAAACTTTAAACAACACTTTTTATGGGTATCTTTAAGAAATGGCTTTCTTCTTGCCACTCTTACATAAAGGCCAGATTTGTGCAATATACGACTGATTGTTGTCCTATGGACAAAGTCTCCCACCTCAGCTGTAGATCTCTGCAGTTCATCCAGAGTGACCATGGGCCTCTTGGCTGCATCTCTGATCAGTCTTCTCCTTGTATGAGCTGAAAGTTTAGAGGGACGGCCAGGTCTTGGTAGATTTGCAGTGGTCTGATACTCCTTCCATTTCAATATTATCGCTTGCACAGTGCTCATTGGGATGTTTAAAGCTTGGGAAATCTTTTTGTATCCAAATCCGGCTTTAAACCTCTTCACAACAGTATCTCGGACCTGCCTGGTGTGTTCCTTGTTCTTCATGATGCTCTCTGCGCTTTTAACGGACCTCTGAGACTATCACAGTGCAGGTGCATTTATACGGAGACTTGATTACACACAGGTGGATTGTATTTATCATCATTAGTCATTTAGGTCAACATTGGATCATTCAGAGATCCTCACTGAACTTCTGGAGAGAGTTTGTTGCACTGAAAGTAAAGGGGCTGAATAATTTTGCACTCCCAATTTTTCAGTTTTTGATTTGTTAAAAAAGTTTGAAATATCCAATAAATGTTGTTCCACTTCATGATTGTGTCCCACTTGTTGTTGATTCTTCACAAAAAAAATACAGTTTTATATCTTTATGTTTGAAGCCTGAAATGTGGCAAAAGGTTGCAAAGTTCAAGGGGGCCGAATACTTTCGCAAGGCACTGTATATCTTTTATCATGACACAAGGCGAGACCCAGATGCAGACACAGGAGGCAGATGGTTGGAGTCTTACAATGTTTATTAATCCCAAAGGGAGTAGGCAAGAGAATGGTCGTGGACAGGCAAAAAGGTCAAAACCAGATCAGAGTCCAGGAGGTACAGAGTGGCAGACAGGCTCGTGGTCAAGGCAGGCAGAATGGTCAGGCAGGCAGGTACAGTCCAGATACAGGCAAGGGTCAAAATGGGAGGGCTAGAAAAAGGAGAATAGCAAAAAGCAGGAGAACGGGAAAAATGCTCGTTGATTTGGAAAACATACAAGACAAATTGGCACAGAGAGACAGGAAACACAGGGATAAATACACTGGGGAAAATAAGAGACACCTGGAGGGGGTGGAGACAATTACAGGAACAGGTGAAACAGATCAGGGCGTGACAACCACAGATGGAGCTGACACTGTCGTAGTCTATGTGGGGTCAAGCTAAATCTCTCTCCTCTGTTCTCATCCTCCTAGATCTATTCACTGCCTTCAACACTGTGAACCTCTTCTCTACCCGCTCTGCATCTCTGGAGAGGATCTGTGTCTGCACCACATTTTCCCATGACTTGTGTCCAAGGTCTCAGTTATAGGCCCTCTCCCTCGTTCTCTGGTAGGCACGACCTACTGAGGTATGATGCAATCCAAGAGTCTGCAGAGTCTGAGATGCCGAGCCCTGAGCGGGTGGAGAGGAGGATCTGATGGTTCACGCTGTCGAAGGAAGCGGATAGATCTAGGAGGATGAGAACAGAGGATAGAGATTTAGCTTAGGCAGAACCTCCTTGACACAGAGATGAGCAGTCTTGGTTGAGTGACCCTTCTTGAAGCCTGACTTGTTAGGGTCAAGGAGATCATTCTGAGAAGGAAAAACAAGAGTTTTTCAGAGACAGCACACTTTGGAAAGAGAATCCAGGATAGTTTTAGACTTCAGAGGAGTCGAGTGTTCGTTTCATGAGGGAAGCGACTCGGGCCGTTTTGAAGTCAGACAGAGGGGACGCAGCCAGTGGTCACTGATCAGTTGATGAGGGAATTGAGGAATGGGAGAAGATCTACAGAGGTGGTTTGGAGAAGGGAGGAGGGGATGGGTCGAGTTGGCAGGTTGTCGGGCGGCTGGAACTCACTAGCCTCAGGATTTCATCTGGAGAGAGAGGGGCGAAAGAGGTCAAGGGTAGTTATGTTTGAGTAGGACCAGTGGACTCAATAGGTTGAGTGAATGAGGAGCGGATGCCGTTAACCTTATTTTCAAAATGGTTGACAAGGTCGCCCACAGAGGGGGGGGGGGGTTAGAGGCAGAAGCCTGACATTTAGGGTGATAGAAAGTGGCTTTAGCAGTGGACACAGAGGAAGAGAAGGTAGTGCCATCGCCAGGAAATGAGCTAATCAAGGTGTCAAGGAGCTTTCCACGGGCACCGCGTTGACCAGATGTCTCCATAAGGGCCAGAAAGACAAGGGACTGAAGGACAGCCTAGGTCGAGATGAACTCTGCATTTTTGACAGCAGATCAGCAGTTCCAAACACTGCCAGAGACCAGAAAGTAAAACCAATAGGCCATAAAGCTACGTGGAGGAGATAATATTAGCATAATGGACCTCATGTATAGAAAATAAAGAGCTGGACACATTTGGAGGCCTGAGAAGTCTGTTTGGAGAGTCCCAAATGGCACACTATTCCCTATACAATGCATTACTTTTGACTATGGGCACTAAATTGTTTGCCATTTAGGTTGCAGGGTTGTCAGTGAAATATACACCTGAATAGTGTGAGGACAGTGAACTGTAACAGTAGAGACAGTACATGAAGGTAATATGAAGATAATAGTTAGCAGGACTAACAGACAGTACATGAAGGTAATATGAAGATAATAGTTAGCAGGTCTAACAGACAGTACATGCAGGTAATATGAAGATAATAGTTAGCAGGACTAACAGACAGTACATGAAGGTACAACACAGGGATAATAGTTAGCAGGTCTAACAGACAGTACATGAAGGTAATATGGAGATAATAGTTAGCAGGACTAACAGAAAGTACATGAAGGTACAACACAGGGATAATAGTTAGCAGGACTAACAGACAGTACATGAAGGTGATATGAAGATAATAGTTAGCAGGACTAACAGACAGTACATGAAGGTACAACACAGGGATAATAGTTAGCAGGTCTAACAGACAGTACATGAAGGTAATATGAAGATAATAGTTAGCAGGTCTAACAGACAGTACATGAAGGTGATATGAAGATAATAGTTAGCTGGACTAACAGACAGTACATAAAGGTGATATGAAGATAATAGTTAGCAGGTCTAACAGACAGTACATGAAGGTGATATGAAGATAATAGTTAGCTGGACTAACAGACAGTACATGCAGGTAATATGAAGATAATAGTTAGCAGGACTAACAGACAGTACATGAAGGTACAACACAGGGATAATAGTTAGCAGGACTAACAGACAGTACATGAAGGTGATATGAAGATAATAGTTAGCAGGACTAACAGACAGTACATGAAGGTACAACACAGGAATAATAGTTAGCAGGTCTAACAGACAGTACATGAAGGTGATATGAAGATAATAGTTAGCAGGACTAACAGACAGTACATGAAGGTACAACACAGGGATAATAGTTAGCAGGTCTAACAGACAGTACATGAAGGTAATATGAAGATAATAGTTAGCTGGACTAAGATAGGGGAATAGCCACATGTTGCCCTGGCTATGAGGTCTAAGACAGGGGAATAGCTACAGTACATGGTGCCCTGGCTGTGAGGTGACCTATGACCTTACCTTTAACAGACATGTAAACAATGCCTGAGTTCTAAATGGCACCCTATTCTCTTTATAGTGCACTACTTGTGACCAGTAGTGCTGTAGTGCACTATATAGGGAATAGGGAATGCCACTTGAGGTGTAACGAAAGCCTGTGGGGAAGTTAAGTACAGTAGTAATTATTAATATGTTAATATGCTCTGCTCTCGTCTACACTGTTCAAAATGTGGAGATAAAACATGACTAGCTAGCTATATGTTTAGGCTATGAAATCCATGTTGTGTCCCTATGGCGTAGTTAGACCTATAGGTCTACAGTGGTGACTAATATGGTATAACTCTGCTCTCTTTCATAGTGTAAAACGGATGGAGAAAGGCATTTACAGTGTTTATGATTACACAGTCCACACATGTAGTCTTCAAATCCCCCTAACCAGTTTGCAGTTGTTTTGCCTTGAACAACATCAAGGCGTATTGATTGAATAGCTTAGCAGAGAAGCCTTCGACAACAGATTGGAATCACCAAAGCAAAGCCCCAAAAACCTTCACTTTGCTCATTCTAGCTTTGGTTCAAATCAAATCAAATCAAAGTTTATTTGTCACGTGAGCCGAATACAACTTAGAGTGAAATGCTTGCTTACAGGCTCTAACCAATAGTGCAAAAAAGGTGTTAGGTGAACAATAGGTAAGTAAAGACATAAAACAACAGTAAAACGACAGGCTATATACAGTAGAGAGGCTATATGCAGTAGAGGTTATATACAGTAGAGAGTCTATATACAGTAGAGGTTATATACAGTAGAGAGGCTATATACAGTAGAAAGGCTATATACAGTAGAGAGGCTATATACAGTAGAGAGGCTATATACAGTAGAGGTTATATACAGTAGAGAGGCTATATACAGTAGAGAGGCTATATACAGTAGAGAGGCTATATACAGTAGAGGGGCTATATACGGTAGAGAGGCTATATACAGTAGAGGCTATATACAGTAGCGAGGCTATAAAAGTAGAGGCTATATACAGTAGAGGCTATATACAGTAGCGAGGCTATATACAGTAGCGAGGCTATAAAAGTATCGAGGCCACATACAGACAATGGTTAGTCAGGCTGATTGAGGTAGTATGTACATGTGGATATGGTGACTATGCATATATGATGAACAGAGAGTAGCAGTAGCGTAAAAGAGGGGTTGGCAGGTGGTGGGACACAATGCAGATCGCCCAGTTAGCCAATGTGCGGGAGCACTGGTT
Organism: Oncorhynchus clarkii lewisi; assembly: GCF_045791955.1. Lineage (NCBI taxonomy): Eukaryota > Metazoa > Chordata > Actinopteri > Salmoniformes > Salmonidae > Oncorhynchus > Oncorhynchus clarkii. The sequence continues at coordinate 63,668 of NW_027261156.1, read as the reverse complement.
GGTCGGCCCAATTGAGATAGTATGTACATGAATGTATGGTTAAAGTGACTATTAATATATGATAAACAGAGAGTAGCAGCAGCGTAAAAAGAGGGGTTGGAGGGGATTGGGGGGACACACAATTCAAATAGTCCGGGTAGCCATTTGGTTACCTGTTCAGGAGTCTTATGGCTTGGGGGTAAAAACTGTTGGGAAGCCTTTTTGTCCTAAACTTGGCACTCCGGTACCGCTTGCCATGCCGTAGTAGAGAGAACAGTCTATGACTGGGGTGGCTGGGTTCTTTGACAATTTCTAGGGCCTTCCTCTGACACCGTCTGGTGTAGAGGTCCTGGATGGCAGATGTACTGGGCCGTACACACTACCCTCTGTAGTCCCTTGCGGTCAGAAGCCGAGCAATTGCCGTTTCCTGTAGTCCACAATCATCTCCTTAGACACATTATATAAACTATTTATGGTGTTTTTTTTAAACATTTTTTTTACATAAGGTGATAAATTGGACAGATCGAGTGAAAAATACAGTAGTGCACTACTTTTAACTAGAGCCCTGTGGTCAATGGCACCCTATTCCCTATACAGTGCACTACTTTTCACCACACGCTCATTGGGGAATATGGTACCATTTGGGACACAGGCTTGGGTTATGGGTAAACTAGCCAGAGACCTGAAGACTTACTGCTTAGGCTTTAACTCGGAGGGCTAACATAGTCTTGTACCATGCATGAGACCAGGGGATTGAACCCTAATACCAACATACAAGTATGATCCAAGATGCAAATCTGAGGCAGTCAAACATTATCTCAGATGTAAACTGTTTAGATCTCAATATATTTAATAGATTGTATACAATCTTTAAGATAATTTTATACTCTTCTCAGTCTTCTTTTCCCAACTCACTAAACCTCCAGGTCAGGCTCAGTGTCCTCATGGTCTCTGGTTGTGATTGAAGTGGTCTTCTAGTCTGTATCCTCCTGGTCTCTGGTTGGGATTGAAGTGGTCTTCTAGTCTGTATCCTCCTGGTCTCTGGTTGGGATTGAAGTGGTCTTCTAGTCTGTATCCTCCTGGTCTCTGGTTGGGATTGAAGTGGTCTTCTAGTCTGTATCCTCCTGGTCTCTCCTAGTCTCTGGTTGGGTTTGAAGTGATGTTCCCTTCATACATTCTCCTGAAAGCCTTTGATATTCCAGGTGTTGCTTTGATGGAGTACCTTAATATAATCCTTTATAAACATCAACATGTCCAGTGGCAATGGCTTGTCAACATAAACATAAACTTTGGCACGCTGAATTACCCCTCCTATGGTCTGTGTAAGCAGAAAATGGCATTATATGGGAAGAAATGGCCCGGCGAAAACAAACCTAAAACAAACGGGGACACCATTTGTTTGCCGGAATTTCTGGGAACCCCATTACAAATGATCTTTCTCTAAAACATTTCTTCATTGTCCCATACAAACCCATACAAACCCATACAAACTCATACAAGCCCATACAAACCCATACAAACCCATACAAACCCATACAAACCCATAAAAACTCATACAAGCCCATACAAACCCATACAAACCCATACAAACCCATACAAACCCATACAAACTCATACAAGCCCATACAAACCCATACAAACCCATACAAACCCATACAAACCAATACAAACCCATACAAACTCATACAAGCCCATACAAACCCATACAAACCCATACAAACCCATACAAACCCATACAAACCCATACAAACCCATACAAACTCATACAAGCCCATACAAACCCATACAAACCCATACAACCCCATACAAACCTATACAAACCCATACAAAGCCATTCATACCCATACAAGCCCATACAAACCCATAAAAACCCATACAAGCCAATACAAACCCATACAAACCCATACAAACCCATACAAACCCATACAAGCCCATACAAACCCATACAAACCAATACAAACCCATACAAGCCCATACAAACCCATAAAAACCCATACAAGCCAATACAAACCCATACAAACCCATACAAACCCATAAAAACCCAAACAAGCCAATACAAACCCATACAAACTCAGACAATACCATACAAACCCATACAAACCCATACAAGCCCATACAAACCCGTACAAGCCAATACAAACCCATACAAACTCAGACAATACCATACAAACCCATACAAACCCATAAAAACCCATACAAGCCAATACAAACCCATACAAACTCAGACAATACCATACAAACCCATACAAACCCATACAAACCCATACAAGCCCATACAAACCCATACAAGCCAATACAAACCCATACAAACCCATACAAACCCATACAAACCCAAACAAACCCATACAAACTCAGACAATACCATACAAACCCATACAAACCCATAAAACCCATACAAACCCATACAAACCCATAAAACCCATAAAACCCATACAAACTCAGACAATACCATACAAACCCATACAAACCCATACAAGTCAATACAAACCCATACAAACTCAGACAATACCATACAAACCCATACAAACCCATACAAGCCCATACAAACCCATACAAACCCATACAAACCCATACAAACCCATACAAACCCATACAAGCCCATACAAACCCAGAAAAACCCATACAAGCCCATACAAACCCATACAAACCCATACAAACCCATACAAGCCCATACAAACCCATACAAACCCATACAAACCCATAAAACCCATAAAACCCATACAAACCCATACAAACCCATAAAACCCATACAAACCCATACAAACCCATACAAACCCAAACAAACCCATACAAACCCATACAAACCCATACAAACCCATAAAACCCATAAAACCCATACAAACCCATACAAACCCATACAAACCCATAAAACCCATACAAACCCATACAAACCCATACAAACCCATACAAACCCATAAAACCCATACAAACCCATACAAACCCATACAGACCCATACAGACCCATAAAACCCATACAAACCCATACAACCCCATACAAACCCATACAAACCCATACAAACCCATAAAACCCATACAAACCCATACAAACCCATAAAACCCATACAAACCCATACAAACCCATAAAACCCATAAAACCCATACAAACCCATACAAACCCATACAAACCCATACAAACCCAAACAAACCCATACAAACTCAGACAATACCATACAAACCCATACAAACCCATACAAACCCATACAAACCCATACAAACCCATACAAACTCAGACAATACCATACAAACCCATACAAACCCATACAAGCCCATACAAACCCATACAAGCCAATACAAACCCATACAAACTCAGACAATACCATACAAACCCATACAAACCCATACAAGTCAATACAAACCCATACAAACTCAGACAATACCATACAAACCCATACAAACCCATACAAGCCCATACAAACCCATACAAACCCATACAAACCCATACAAACCCATACAAGCCCATACAAACCCATAAAAACCCATACAAGCCCATACAAACCCATACAAACCCATACAAACCCATACAAGCCCATACAAACCCATACAAACCCATACAAACCCATACAAACCCATAAAACCCATAAAACCCATACAAGCCCATACAAACCCATACAAACCCATACAAACCCATAAAACCCATACAAACCCATACAAACCCATACAAACCCATACAAACCCATAAAACCCATACAAACCCATACAAACCCATACAAACCCATAAAACCCATAAAACCCATACAAACCCATACAAACCCATACAAACCCATACAAACCCATACAGACCCATACAGACCCATACAGACCCATAAAACCCATACAAACCCATACAAACCCATACAAACCCATACAAACCCATAAAACCCATACAAACCCATACAAACCCATAAAACCCATAAAACCCACACAAACCCATACAAACCCATAAAACCCATACAAACCCATACAAACCCATACAAACCCATACAAACCCATAAAACCCATACAAACCCATACAAACCCATACAAACCCATACAAATCTGTACTTTTCCTTTTATTTTATTTTGATTTTGGCAACACACTGGAGTTCCCCAGCGAACCACTAGGGGTCACAACCCCGACTTTGAATACCGCTGCACTATGATATCTTCACAGGCTAAACCTGTTACAGAACAATGGAGACAAACGTTGGAACAGTCGACAATGCTGCTTGCCTTTGTCATTTTTTCTTACAATGTCACAATCACCTCATCACCTGCGGATCAACACCTGCGGATCAACCCCAAAACACAACTGAAACGGAACGTTCAGAACATTCTATTACATCATTACAAAACTGAAAACTTTGTTCATCCCAAATGGCACCCTCTTTGCTATATAGTGCACTATTTTTTGGATACATTGTAAAAGGGTCTCAAAACCTATGTATATAAGGAATAGGTACCATTTCAGACGCATGTAACTCAGTTTATGACCTGGTCTGGGATCTGTAACTCCGTTTATGACCTGGTCTGGGATCTGAATCTCACAGTTTATGACCTGGTCTGGGATCTGTAACTCAGTTTATGACCTGGTCTGGGATCTGTAACTCACAGTTTATGACCTGGTCTGGGATCTGTAACTCAGTTTATGACCTGGTCTGGGATCTGTAACTCACAGTTTATGACCTGGTCTGGGATCTGTAACTCAGTTTACGACCTGGTCTGGGATCTGTAACTTAGTTTATGACCTGGTCTGGGATCTGTAACTCAGAGTTTATGACCTGGTCTGGGATCTGTAACTCAGTTTATGACCTGGTCTGGGATCTGTAACTTAGTTTATGACCTGGTCTGGGATCTGTAACTCACAGTTTATGACCTGGTCTGGGATCTGTAACTCACAGTTTATGACCTGGTCTGGGATCTGTAACTCACAGTTTATGACCTGGTCTGGGATCTGTAACTCAGTTTATGACCTGGTCTGGGATCTGTAACTCACAGTTTATGACCTGGTCTGGGATCTGTAACTCAGTTTATGACCTGGTCTGGGATCTGTAACTCACAGTTTATGACCTGGTCTGGGATCTGTAACTCAGTTTACGACCTGGTCTGGGATCTGTAACTTAGTTTATGACCTGGTCTGGGATCTGTAACTCAGAGTTTATGACCTGGTCTGGGATCTGTAACTCAGTTTATGACCTGGTCTGGGATCTGTAACTTAGTTTATGACCTGGTCTGGGATCTGTAACTCACAGTTTATGACCTGGTCTGGGATCTGTAACTCACAGTTTATGACCTGGTCTGGGATCTGTAACTCACAGTTTATGACCTGGTCTGGGATCTGTAACTCAGTTTATGACCTGGTCTGGGATCTGTAACTCACAGTTTATGACCTGGTCTGGGATCTGTAACTCAGTTTATGACCTGGTCTGGGATCTGTAACTCACAGTTTATGACCTGGTCTGGGCGTGGTAACTCACAGTTTATGACCTGGTCTGGGCTCTGTAACTGAAAGTTTATGACCTGGTCTGGCATGGTAACTCAGTTTATGAGTGTCCTGATACAGATGTCCAGGTTCCTCTACCTCTCTCTGTCCTGATACAGATGTCCAGGTTCCTCTACCTCTCTCTGTCCTGATACAGATGTCCAGGTTCCAGGTTCCTCTACCTCTCTCTGTCCTGATACAGATGTCCAGGTTCCTCTAACTCTCTCTGTCCTGATACAGATGTCCAGGTTCCAGGTTCCTATACCTCTCTCTGTCTTGATACAGATGTACAGGTTCCTCTACCTCTCTCTGTCCTGATACAGGTTCCTCTACCTCTCTCTGTCCTGATACAGGTTCCTCTACTTCTCTCTGTCCTGATACAGATGTCCAGGTTCCTCTACCTCTCTCTGTCCTGATACAGATGTCCAGGTTCATCTACCTCTCTCTGTCCTGATACAGATGTCCAGGTTCCTCTACCTCTCTCTGCCCTGATACAGATGTCCAGGTTCCTCTACCTCTCTCTGTCTGATACAGATGTCCAGGTTCCTATACCTCTCTCTGTCCTGATACAGATGTCCAGGTTCCAGGTTCCTCTACCTCTCTCTGTCCTGATACAGATGTCCACTTTCCTCTACCTCTCTCTGTCCTGATACAGGTTCCTATACCTCTCTCTGTCCTGATACAGATGTCCAGGTTCCTCTACCTCTCTCTGTCCTGATACAGATGTCCAGGTTCCTCTCCCTCTCTCTGTCCTGATACAGATGTCCAGGTTCCAGGTTCCAGGTTCCTCTGCCTCTCTCTGTCCTGATACAGATGTCCAGGTTCCTCTACCTCTCTCTGTCCTGATACAGATGTCCAGGTTCCTCTACCTCTCTCTGTCCTGATACAGATGTCCAGGTTCCTCTACCTCTCTCTGTCCTGATACAGATGTCCAGGTTCCTCTACCTCTCTCTGTCCTGATACAGATGTCCAGGTTCCAGGTTCCAGGTTCCTCTGCCTCTCTCTGTCCTGATACAGATAAATATTTGCACGTACTCTACATTAAACTAGTTCTCAGAAGTCCACACCTTCCTCCTGAGACACTTTGTTCAATAATAAATGTCTTTGACCTTAAATTTATTTGACTTATTTGTTGTTTTTTCCCTGTCAGATGTTTCGTGAGGTAATATTGCAGAAGGAAGGAGCCAGTGAATTAAAGGCAGGTCTTGTCCCAAAGGGCACCATGATACCTACGTAGTGCACTACTTTTGACCAGGCCCCATAGGGCATTAAGTAGGAAATAGGGGACCGTTTGGGACTCAGCCGGTGGGTTGTATCTGAGGTCACTTCATTATCATTGTTAATGCGCTGTGAGACTTGGAGCTAATTGATATTGCATGCTAATTGATATTAGCGCCCCTTCGTCGCCGTATCGAAGAAAACATACAGTCTACTAACACAGTAACGCAGAGCTGTGGGCTAAAACTCATTTAGGATAATCTTCCTCTCTCTCCACGCTTCCGCCTCGTTGATTTGCAGCCGATTCTTTGCGCTTCACCTCAGGACAATCAAGCATCCTACTTCCTGCAGGGGAACAATGACAGACGGAGCATGAGACAGGAGGTTCTAACCAAGGATGAACATACAGTACCTGATCAGAGGTGTTGTTGTGCTTAAGGAGCCAGATAGCATGCTTTAGTATTAGCCAGTTAGCTAGTTAGCATACTCATAGAGTCTACAGTATTAAGGATGGGTAGTAATACTATAGTATTAGCCAGTTAGCTAGTTAGCATACTCATAGAGTCTACAGTATTAAGGATGGGTAGTAATACTAAAGTGTTAGCCAGTTAGCTAGTTAGCATACTCATAGAGTCTACAGTATTAAGGATGGGTAGTAATACTATAGTGTTAGCCAGTTAGCTAGTTAGCATACTCATAGAGTCTACAGTATTAAGGATGGGTAGTAATATTTTAGTGTTAGCCAGTTAGCTAGTTAGCATATTCATAGAGTCTACAGTATTAAGGATGGGTCATAATACTATAGTGTTAGCTAGTTAGCATACTCAGAGGGTATCAGCCTTTAGCCATGTGGTGTATGTGTGTGTGTGTGTGTGTGTGTGTGTGTGTGTGTGTGTGTGTGTGTATGTGTGTGTGTATGTATGTATGTGTGTGTGTGTGTATGTGTGTATGTGTGTATGTGTGTGTATGTGTGTATGTGTGTGTATGTATGTGTGTATTTGTGTGTGTATGTGTGTGTGTGTGTGTAACCCCATTCCCCCACACCAGCTGCTGCTGAGCCCCCTAACAGCACCACTAGGGAGAGAGATCGATCAACAGAACCCACAACCCTGGGAGAGATGCTGCTGAGCCCACTAACAGCACCACTAGGGAGAGGGATCGATCAACAGAACCCACAACCCTGGGAGAGATGCTGCTGAGCCCCCTAACAGCACCACTAGGGAGAGGGATCGATCAACAGAACCCACAACCCTGGGAGACATGCTGCTGAGCCCCCTAACAGCACCACTAGGGAGAGGGATTGATCAACAGAACCCACAACCCTGGGAGAGATGCTGCTGAGCCTCCTAACAGCACCACTAGGGAGAGGGATCGATCAACAGAACCCACAACCCTGGGAGAGATGCTGCTGAGCCCCCTAACAGCACCACTAGGGAGAGGGATCGATCAACAGAACCCACAACCCTGGGAGAGATGGTGCTGAGCCACTAACAGCACCACTAGGGAAAGGGATCGATCAACAGAACCCACAACCCTGGGAGAGATGCTGCTGAGGGGAAGTAATGTCAAGGCAAAGCAGGTTCATTTACAGCAAAATAGTAGAGAATAAGGAGGAGACTGGAAGGGAAGGGGAGGGGTGGGATGGGGAAGTGAAGGGAGGAGGGAAGGGGGAAGAGGAAGGAGGAGAAGAGAGAGAGGAGACTGGAAGGGAAGGGGAGGGGTGGGATGGGGAAGTGAAGGGAGGACGGAAGGGGGAAGATGAAGGAGGAGAAGAGAGAGAGGAGACTGGAAGGGAAGGGGAGGGGTGGGATGGGGAAGTGAAGGGAGGAGGGAAGGGGGAAGAGGAAGGAGGAGAAGAGAGATAGGAGACTGGAAGGGAAGGGGAGGGGTGGGATGGGGAAGTGAAGGGAGGAGGGAAGGGGGAAGAGGAAGGAGGAGAAGAGAGAGAGGAGACTACGAGAGAGCAGGTGAAGACAGAAGGAGAGAGGAGCAGGATTAAAGTGCTTACCCAATTACCACAGTATGAAGGGTTTTAGGATGGTGACTACAATTTGGTAGGTCACAGAAATTCACTACATGAGGATTTAGCTGTAATACTACTGTAAGGGGGATTAAAAAGAAAGAGAGACACACAGAGAGAGAGAGGGGGAGAGTAGTTGAGAGAGAGAGAGAGAGAGAGAGAGAGAGAGAGAGAGAGAGAGAGTAGTTCAGAGAGAAAGAAAGAGAGACACAGATAGAGAGAGAGGGGGAGAGTAGTTGAGAGAGAGAGAGAGAGAGAGAGAGAGAGAGAGAGTGAGAGAGAGTAAACGAGAGAGAGTTGTTCAGAGAGAAAGAAAGAGAGAAAAAGAAAGAGAGAGAAAGAGAGAAAATGAGAGTAGTTGAGAGAGAGAGAGAAAGGGAGAGAAAGAGAGAGAGAAAATTAGAGTAGTTGAGAGAGAGAAATGAGAGAGAGAGAGAGAGAAAAGGAGAGTAGTTGAGAAATAGAGAGAAAAGGAGAGTAGTTGAGAGAGAGAGAGATAGAGAGAGAAAGAGAGAAAAGGAGAGTAGTTGAGAGAGAGAGAGAGAGAGAGAGAAAGAGAGAAAGAGGTAGAGAGATAAGGAGAGTTGTTGAGAGAGAGAGCGAGAGAGAGAGAGAGAGAGAGAGAGAGAGAAAAGGAGAGTAGTTGAGAGAGAGAAAGAGAGAAAAGGAGAGTAGTTGAGAGAGAGAGATAAAGAGAGAAAATGAGAGTAGTTGAGAGTAAGAGAGAAAAGGAGAGTAGTTGAGAGAGAGAGAGAGAGAGAGAGAGAGAGAGAAAAGGAGAGTAGTTGAGAGAGAGAGAGAGAGCCGTTGAGGGAGTAGACATCTGTTCAGTCAGGGATGTCAGAGTACAGATCAGTAAGTGTTGTATGGAATAAATGTTTCACACGTCACACTAAGGAATTTACATTGAACTGACTCATGACGGCACACATCCCAAATGGCGTCCTCTTACCCATAGTGCTCTGGTAAAGAGTACTGCACTATGTAGGGAGTAAGGTGTTATTTGGACACACAGAAACGTTGACTGTGACATTGACATTGGTCTAATGGTTGTAACTACTAGCTTCTTCTTGATATCGTGTCATACCGTACATCAGAGCATTTCGGTGAAAAACCTTACCCGGTCTAATTCCCTACAATCAGAGGGGAAGGGAGGCAGAAATGGAAAGAAACTGCAGTTTTCTCAGAGAAAAAAAATATCATGATCTGCCAACTTTCGATCGTACCCTGACTTGAATGTTCTGCCCTCAAAAACTAGTTTAAAAAACGTTATAATTGTTGCAGTTTTCTTATTACCATTTACTTTACCAGTGGATCTGGACTGTACAGAAATACGTGGCCAAAGATGTTTTCAACAGTGTGTAGGAAGGCGCAACCTGTAGACAATGAGCAATAGGAGGGTGTTGAAGGTCACCCTGTCTGTGTTGAAAATACACCCTGTCTGTTATTAGCAATATGAGGGTGTTGAAGGTACACCCTGTCTGTTATTAGCAATATGAGGGTGTTGAAGGTACACCCGGTCTGTTATGAGCAATATGAGGGTGTTGACTCCTCCTCCCTTCCCCCAGCTGACTCCTCCTCCCTTTCCCTAGCTGACTCCTCCTCCCTTCCAGCTGACTCCTTTCCTTTCCCCCCTACTGACTACTCCTCCCTTCCCCCAGCTGACTCCTCCTCCCTTCCCCCCAGCTGACTCCTCCTCCCTTTCCCCAGCTGACTCCTCCTCCCTTCCCCCCAGCTGACTCCTCCTCCCTTCCCCCCAGTTGACTCCTCCTCCCTTCCCCCAGCTGACTCCTCCTTCTTCTTTCCTAATAGTATTTTTCTCATAAAGAAGGGGCTTATTCATGGTCAAACACATTCTAGTGCTTTCTGTTTCCCATCGATCCAAGATGGCTTCCGAAGGAGAGGAGAGAGAAGCTGACCTTTCAGTACTGTCAAATTAATATAAATGAGAATTAGGCTATTAGTACGAGGAGACCTTGATCCTTCTAGACCTGGTTCTGGCCTCCCTATAACAGAAATAGACAAGGTGTCTGATTGAGCCTAATTGAAAATGATGAAGCAGCTACCTACTCTGGTCAATGAGCATTGATTGAGGGGAATGCTGATGTGGAGAGGAGCGTGGCCTGGGGCTGGACACACACACACGCAGGTAGGAACACACACACGCACATGCCCACCAATAGCGGTGCGTAGTTAAAATCACTGAGGAAACATAGACAGAAAAAAAGCCCATTTTACAAACTACAGGGCATTTGGAAAGAATTCAGAACCTTTGACATTTTTTCACATTTTGTTATTTTACAGCCTTATTCTAAAATGGAATAAATAGTTTTTCCCCTTCATTTATCTGCACAGAATACCCCATAATGACATCACAATACCCCATAATGACATCACAATACCCCATAATGAAGAAGCATTCACCCCACCCTGAGATCCTGAGCGCTCTGGAGCAGGTTTTCATCAAGGATTACTCTGGACTTTGCTCCGTTCATCTTTCCCTCGATCCAGACTAGTCTCCCAGGCCCTGCCGCTGAAAAACATTCCCACAGCATGATGCTGTCAACACCAGGTTTCCTCCAGACTTGACACTTGGTTTATCAGACCAGAGAATCTGAGAGTCCTTTAGGTGCCTTTTGGCAAACTACAAACAGGCTGTCATGTGCCTTTTACTGAAGAGTGGCTTCCATCTGGCCCCTCTACATTAAAGGCCTGTCCTTCTGGAAGGTTCTCCCATCTCCACAGAGGAACTCTGGAGCTCTGTCAGAGTGAACATCAGGTTCTTGGTCACCTCCCTGACTGTGGTGGCATTTTCCTGTATTACCAAATGAGGAGAGATGCAAACTACACACCAGTCAGAGTTATACTTAAACTTCATCTTTAATAGGCTTTAAGCTTTAGCCTTTGACTTTCAACAATTTACTATCTATAATGAATTGTGAGAGTGACTACAGAAGAATACAAAGATATTTTATAGCCAAGATACACCCCTCTCAACTTACATGACGAACCACAGATCTTAGGAACTCTTCACAAAGGGACTTTATAATTGAGAAAGGAGTATCCCTTAGCCAGATAACATTCACTATAAATTATCGCTCAGTTTGGTCTCTAAAACAAGGTTCTAATCTCGTTCCTGGTACTTCATAGCACAGAACCATTACCTCTTCCAAGGCATAACTCAATTGTCACATCTAGATACTCCCATGTCAAGTAAACTCCCTCTTGACCCCAGTCATGGACAAGCTCACTGAGGGGAGTGACTTGCGCACAGACATTGTGGAGACAAGTAATTGGTTCCCCCTTAATCACACCATCCCTTCACATGGTTTAACAGATAAATTCAGATAGGAAGACAATGTTCCATCCTGTCCTCTTCCCTTTCTGGTATTCTGCATAGCATCAGAGACATGTAAAAGACAAGCCTGACCTCTCCTCTCTCTGATATTCTGCATAGCATCAGAGACATGTAAAAGACAAGCCTGACCTCTCCCCTCTCTGGGCCCAAATGACTGAGCCCCAGGTGACTGAGCCCCAGGTGACTGAGCCCCAGGTGACTGAGCCCCAAGTGACTGAGCCCCAGGTGACTGAGCCCCAGGTGACTGATCCCCAAGTGACTGAGCCCCAGGTGACTGAGCCCCAGGTGACTGAGCCCCAAGTGACTGAGCCCCAGGTGACTGAGCCCCAGGTGACTGAGCCCCAGGTGACTGAGCCCTAGCTGGGGGAAAAGTGCAACTGCCAACACTATAGTCCAAAAGGATACAAGTATCTCACATAAGCATATTATGTAAATAAAACATCTTATTTATCTATGCTACCCAACTAATTCTGATTCATCCGCCACATGTCCAAGGCCCTTCTCCCCCAATTTCTAAGTTTGGCCTGGAGGCCAGCTCTAGGAAGAGTCTTGGTAGTTCCAAACTTCTTCCATTTAAGAATGATGGAGGCCACTGTGTTCTTGGGGACCTTCAATGTTGCAGAAATGTTTTGGTACCCTTCCCCAGATCTGTGCCTCGACACAATCCTTTCTCGGAGCTCTACGGACATTTCCTTAGACCTCATGGCTTGGTTTTTGCTCTGACATGCACTGTCAACTGTGGGTCCCTATATAAAGTTTCAGTCAAAAGTTTGGGCACACTTACTCATGAATATACAGTGGGGAGAACAAGTATTTGATACACTGCCGATTTTGCAGGTTTTCCTACTTACAAAGCATGTAGAGGTCTGTAATTTTTATCATATGTACACTTCAACTGTGAGAATCTAAAACAAAAATCCAGAAAATCACATTGTATGATTTTTAAGGAATTAATTTGCATTTTATTGCATGACATAAGTATTAGATACATTATTTTTACTATTTTCTACATTGTAGAATATTATTGAAGACATCAAAACTATGAAATAACACAGATGGAATCACGTAGTAACCAAAAAGGAGTTAAACAAATCAAATAGATTCTTCAAAGTATTTCCAGAGTTACCTCTGCTGCAGAGGATAAGTTCATTAGAGTTACCAGCCTCAGATTGCAGCCAAAATAAATGCTTCACAGAGTTCAAGTAACAGATACAGTTGAAGTCTATAAATGGACATAAAATGGGAAAATAATGGGCCAGAAACATGAACATTAGATTGGTGGAAATCTGTGCTTTGGTCTAATGTGTCCAAATGTGAGATTTTTGGTTCCAACCGCAATTACTTTGTGAGATTCAGAGTAGGTGAACAAATGATCTCTGCATGTGTGGTTCCAACCGTGAAGCACGGAGGAGGAGATGTGATGGTGTGGGGGGTGCTTTACTGTCAGTGATTTATTTAGATTTAAAGTCACACTTAAGCAGCATGGCTACCACAGCATTCTGCAGCGATACGCCATGGTTTGCGCTTAGTGGGACTGTAATTTTGTTTTTCAACAGGACAATGACCCAACACACCTATAGGCTGTGTAAGGGCTATTTGGCTAAGAAGGAGAGTGATGGAGTGCTGCATCAGATGACCTGGCCTCCAAAATCACCCGACCTGAACGCAATTGAGATGGATTGGGTTTGACTTGGACCGTAGAGTGAAGGAAAAGCAGCTAACAAGCGCTCAGCATATGTGGGAACTCCTTCAAAACGGTTGGAAAAGCATTCCAAGTGAAGCTGGTTGAGAGAATTCCAAGAGTGAGCAAAGCTGTCATCAAGACAAAGGGTGGCTACTTTGAAGAATCTAAAAATGTTTATATATTTGGATTTGTTTAACAATTTTTTGGTTACTACATGATTCCATATGTGTTATTTCACAGTGTTGATGTCTTCACTATTATTCTACAATGTAGAACATAGTAGAATAAAGAAAAATCCTTGAATGAGTAGCTGTGTCCAAACCTTTGACTGGTACTGTAGATATGTGTGTGCCTTTCCAAATCATGTTCAATCAATTGAATTTACCACAGGTGGACTCCAATGAAGTTGTAGAAACATCTCAAGGATGATCAATGGAAACAGGATGCACCTGAGCTCAATTTCGAGTCTCATAGTAAAGGGTCTGAATAGTTATGTAAATAAGGTATCTGTTTTTTTGTTTTTAGTAACTTTTTTAAAAAATTCAAAAAACCTGTTTTCACTTTGTCATTACGGGGTATTTTGTGTCTCATAGCAAACGGTCTGAAAACTGTAAATAAGGCATTTCTCTTTCAAAAAAAAAGTTAATTAGCAACATTTCTAAAAACCCGTTGTCTCTTTGTCGTTACGGTGTATTGTGTATAGATTGAAGGGATTTTAATTTGATTTAATCCATTTTATAACAAGGCTATAACGTAACAAAATGTGGAGGCACTGCAGTTCCAAAAAGGGTTGTCCTCCTCTCCGACCAATCAGGTGTGGTAGCCATGGAAACAGTTGTAACTGAATATCATGCAACACACACACACACACACACCACATCTCACATCAGCTGTGTGACCAGGGGCTCTGGGCCTAAACATAATTTAAAATATATATATACACACACACACACACACACACACACACACACACACACACACACACACACACACACACACACACACACACACACACACACACACACCAAGCCTGCTTCCTGTTGTTACGTCATTGGTTGTTGATTTCCTCTCAGATACACTGATAGCGATGCGTATCAAACGATACCCCCTCCTTTATTTAGTTCACTACTTTTAGCTAGGGCCCAAAGGGCTCTGGTCAACAGTAGTGCACAATATAGGGAATAGGGTGCCATTTGGGACTCGCACAATGAATTATCCCGTAGTGTCTGTTGCTTGTGTTCGTTGTCTGCAAGTGTTTTATTCTGTTCATGTTCTTTTCTTTTCTTGTTGGACAGAGGGCCTGACAGTAACTCTTATAGTCCACCTAGCAACCCCAAACACAATAAGACCCTTAAGCAATAAGGCACAAGGGGGTGTGGTATGTGGCCAATATATCACGGCTAAGGGCTGTTCTTATGCACGACGCATCACCGAGTGCCTAGACACAGCCCTTAGCCGTGGTATATTGGCCATATATAGGGGAGACAGGTAGCATAGTGGTTAGAGCGTTGGACTAGTAACCGAAAGGTTGCAAGATAAAATCCCAGAGCTGACAAGGTAAAAATCTGTCGTTCTGCCCCTGAACAAGGCACTTAATCCACTGTTCCTAGGCCGTCATTGGAAAAAATTATTTGTTCTTAGTTAACTGACTTGACTAGTTAAATAAAGGTTAAAATACTTACCACAAAAATAACCTGTAGTGTGTTATTGCGATTACAAACTGGTTACCAATGTAATTAAGGCAGTTAAAAAATAAATGTTTTGTCATAGCCGTGGTATACAGTCTGATATAAGGCAGCTGTCAGCCAATCAGCATTCAGGGGCTCGACTCACCCAGGTAATAAAAGACAATAACTCTCTAGGTATTATCTGCAGTCAAGGTGAAGACTGTCTCACTGTGTGATATAAACTTCAAGTGCAACAACATGTCCCTTGATGCTACAGTATCTCTAGTGGTCCCAAACCACACAACCTGAAATCTCTTTCTTAAATAGGTTAACAACAGCATCGACAATACGATCTAGGTGTCCCAAACGGCACTCTAGTCCCATCTTAGGGAATACTTAGAACAATATGTAGGGAATAGGTCAGCCATTTTGGACACAACCCTGGTGATGAATAGGTCAGCCATTTTGGACACAACCCTGGTGATGAATAGGTCAGCCATTTTGGACACAACCCTGGTGATGACTAGGTCAGCCATTTTGGACACAACCCTGGTGATGACTAGGTCAGCCATTTTAAACTCAACCCTGGTGATGAATAGGCCAGCCACAACATGAAGATCCAGCAATCAGTTGATCAGAAGTCCTTGTTTGGCCTCCTGTGGCCTGATTTAAACTGTAATGTGGTTGAACGTAATGTCCACAGACAGTTTAGTGGTTAATCACACAGAGCTGCAGTCTGCCGTCACTTAATAATACAGACAGGAAGCCAATATGTCAGCGCTGGGATTCCTAATGTGGAATATAGATTTGTTGCATGCTAACTATGACATTAGCGCACAAACGGCTGGGTACAGATGGAGTATGGTAAATGTGCCGATATTAGCGCTCACATGGCTTGCTATGGTTGGAAAATGCTAAATGCTTAATATGATATCAGCGCTCACATGGCTGGGTATGATATTACATGACAAGGAAGCCTGTTGAATATAGTGGTAAATTACAAGGAAGCCTCCTGTTGAATATAGTGGTATATTACAAGGAAGCTTCCTGTTGAATATAGTGGTATATTACAAGGAAGCTTCCTGTTGAATATACTGGTATATTACAAGGAAGCCTGTTGAATATAGTGGTATAGTACAAGGAAGCCTGTTGAATATAGTGGTATATTACAAGGAAGCTTCCTGTTGAATATAGTGGTATATTACAAGGAAGCTTCCTGTTGAATATAGTGGTATATTACAAGGAAGCCTGTTGAATATAGTGGTATATTACAATCGATCTTCAACACTGGAGCCCCTCAGGAGTGCATTGTTAGTCCCCTCCTGTACTCCCTGTTCACCCACTACTGCGTGGCCACGCACGATGCCAACACTATCATTTAAGTTTGCCAACGATAGGCCTGATCACCGATGCCGAGGAGACAGCCTATAGGGAGGAGGTCATAGATATGGCAATGTGGTGCCAGGACAACTTCTCCCTCAACGTGATTAAGATAAAATACTACACTGACACTCCAACACACACACAGTCACACATGCACACACGTACGCACACACGCACGCACGCACACACACAAGGTTTCTGGGATAATGATGTTGATGTGAGCCATGACCAGCCTTTCAAAGCACTTCATGGCTACAGACGCGAGTGCTACGGGTCAATAGTAATTTAGGCAGGTTACCTTGATTCACACTCTTCACACACGCTGCTGCTACTCTCTGTTAATTATCTGTGCATAGTCGATTTACCCCTACCTACATGTGCATATGACCTCAATCACCTTGACTAACCTCTACCCCTGCATAGACTTACAGGTTAACTGTTAGTTACATTGACTAACCTCTACCCCTGCATAGACTTACAGGTTAACTGTCATTCATCTTGACTAACCTCTACCCCTGCATAGACTTACAGGTTAACTGTCAGTTACCTTGACTAACCTCTACCCTTGCATAGACTTACAGGTTACCTGTCAGTTGCCTTGACTAACCTCTACCCCTGCAAAGACTTACAGGTTACCTGTCAGTTACCTTGACTAACCTCTACCCCTGCAAAGACTTACAGGTTACCTGTCAGTTACCTTGACTAACCTCTACCCCTGCATAGACTTACAGGTTAACTGTCATTCATCTTGACTAACCTCTACCCCTGCAAAGACTTACAGGTTACCTGTCAGTTACCTTGACTAACCTCTACCCCTGCACGTTGACTCCTGTATAACCTCGCTATTGTTATTGTTTTATATTTTTGGAAAACTCAGTTTTGTACACATAATAATACAACACAATAAACAATATAAATAATATACTCAACTAGAAAAAATAAATATATAATAACTATAAAGAAACTGTACTTTATACTAGTTAAACACAATGGGCAGAATGGTATAAAGGTTAAAGGTGAGTCTGTAGTTAATACAGGAACAGAGTGGTCACCTCGCCCATTGTTCCTGTAAACAGACGAGGGATAGGAGTGGAGAAATGCAACCACTCACACTCACAGACAGTCCTGGCCACAAACTGACCATCCACTCGTCCAAAATTAGAGTTTACAATGCTAAGAAGCTAAAAAGTTAAAAAATCTTTATTTATTTACTATGTACAAGTAAGTGTAAACAATTTTAAAAACAGGGCAAAACAAGCTCACATTTTAGGCTCTGACAGAACAATAGGAATGAGTTATCTACAAGTCACATTCAAAAATAATCACTTGGCACATCACCAACCTCAATGTCCTGACAAAAAAAACACCACGAAGAAACGCTCCTCTAACTCGTAAATCACAGCGATGTCAAACACAGACTTATTTTTGTTTTAATGAGAATGCCATCAGCGGGTGGACTGTTCAACATAAGACCTGGAGTGGAGTCCAAGCATCCATTTTGAATTGAGTTGTTCCCCGTTTCAGAGAGCACAACACATCTCCCACCCCACCCATACGATGGGGGGGGGGGGGGGGGGAACTGCCCTCTACCAGTTCTGGAACATTAGCCGCTAAAAGAGTTGTACAATAAGAAACGTTGTCCGACTGGGTTCTTGACAGGGGGCCGTGGCGGTCAGTGCCGTTTAAGATGAGGGAGGAAACACGTTTTGTTTTCATTAGCATGGCCTTATTTCTATTACAGTATATTGGATGACTCTTGTTCATTATTCCATTCACCCAGTTCAATGGAACAGCGATAGGTTACCCATCATGAGGTTGCTACAACCTAGGCTATGAATGAAAGTTTACAACTGAGATAACCACAGGTCGAGAGACAAATTTTATGTGACAGACAGACAGTGACATTTAATATCGCCTTGCACACTCGTGCCTGAATCTAGCTGATATAGGGTGTAAACATTAGTACAACATTTGCAAACAATAGTTTCTATTGGACAAATTCAGGTATGTTTATCCCCGTTTTGTTCCGTTTGCTTCTGTTTAATTAAGTAACGTTTTTCAACAGAATCGGAGGAATGAATAAACCCCCGATCACGCGTAAAGTTCACACAGTTCACTCTCATAACAGCCACGTTGTATTCCTTCTCTTCAACTTCTCTTGTGGACTTCAATGCACAACACATCGGCTGTATGTGACCAGGAGAAAAAACGTGTCCAAGCCAAACCGCTACATCGTTGTCACCATATTAGCTAAAGAAACGTCATAGTCAAGCATAGCTAATAGAACTAACGCGTTAGTACACACGTTACGTTACACCGGCGGGCCCCGGTGGCAATAAATTAGTAAAACCAAAACCTTGACCTGGAAGAGTTGTAAAGTCTAAGATAACATAGCATCCCTCTGTTTGAGCAGGTTGTTTCAGTCGGTTAAACAAGCTAGCTGCATTTGCTAGCTAAGTAAGTGAAAATGAAAATGAAAAAAAATCTAATAAAGACATCTCTCTATATATATATATATATTTTTGTTTTCTCTCTCTCTCTTGCTTCTCCATCACTTTGGAAGAAATTAATTTGGCCAAAATTGTTAAACTATTATCTTTCTCTCTCTTTGAGTCAGCTACTCACCATATTTTATACACAACAGTATTAGCTAGCTGTAGCTTATGCTTTCAGTACTAGAATAATTCTCTGATCCTTTTGATTGAGTGGACAACATGTCAGTTCATGCTGCAAGAGCTCTGATAGGTTGGAGGACGTCCTCCGGAAGTTGTTATAATTACTGTTTAAGTCTATAGAAGGGGGTGAGAAGCATGAGCCTCCTAGGTTTTGTATTGAAGTCAACGTACCAAGAAGAGTACAGAAACCAAGTTGTCCTCCGGCTACACCATGATGCTACCCTACAGAGTGCTGTTGAGGCTACTGTAGACCTTCATTGCATTGGTGATGTGATTATTGTTTTGTACAGTTTATCTAAAAAGGAAAAATGTTAAATGTTTTACTACAAACAAAATATGAAATTCACTGAGGAGGATGGTCCTCCCCTTCCTCCTCTGAGGAACCTCCACTGACTGGGGGGTACCTATGGGCATTTCTCCAAAAAGGACTGTGAGGTGAGACAGATCTATAACAGTGTCATATATTTCAGAAAAACATTTAAATTTGAACTCCCATAAACCAGACAATTTATGACAGTCCCAAAACAAGTAAAACGGTGCGTCTGGTTCGAGCTTGCCTCGAAGGGAGAATAAAAGGTATTTAGTTCGTCTGGTAGGCTTGCGCCTCTGGGCAGCTCGCGGCTGGTTTTCCCTTTGTATTCCGTAAAAGTTAGCAAGCCCTGCCACATCTGACAAGCATCAGAGCCGGTGTAGTAGGATTCAATCTTAGTCCTGTATTGACGCTTTGCCTGTTTGATGGTTCGTCAGAGGGCAGAGCGGGATTTCTTACAAGCGTCCAGATTAGTGACCCGCTCCTTGAAAAGCGGCAGCTCTAGCCTTTAGCTCAGTGCGGATGTTGCCTGTAATCCATGGCTTCTGGTTGGGCTATGTGCGCACGGTCACTGTGGGGACGACGTCGTCGGTGCACGTATTGATGATGCCGGTGACTGAGGTGGTGTACTCCTCAATGACGTTAGATGAATCCTGGAACATATTCCAGTCTGTGCAAAACAGTCCTGAAGACAATCATTGATCTCTTTATGTATAACTGTGGTAGCACCAGACAGGGTCCTTATTTGTGGGATTAAACGTGAGGCCTCAGATTTACATATCTGATGTGCAAGGTGTTTACTGTTCTTGTCACCTTACTTATACACTCTGTATTGAGTTCGTAAGAGTTTATTTTTCTGCTCGTCAAATTCAGATTGGAGTAGCTGGCGATCTTTATATAGATCAGAGGAAGGATCTGTAGCATACTTCTCATCTAATGTAGCTAATGTTGCTTCGCTCAGGTTTCGAAGTCTCAGAGAGCGAGCTTTGATATTTGTTGGTTGCATAAGAAATAATTTGGCCACGTAGGTATGTTTTTGAGGGACTCCCATGTGGAAGAGCAGGACATACCTGGGGTTAAATTAATTTCAATGAATAAGGTGACTTCAGAAGAAATGACATTTACAAATGCTTTATCTGAGAGTAAAATGGAGTTTAAACGACATTGATAACAGGAGGTTGCTGGGATATCTCTAGCTCATGCACTAATGGTGAATGGTCAGAAATAACAATACTCTCATATTAATTACACCTTTTTTTGTCCAAAAATAAGTAGGAGTTTGTTTGATGAACATGAGAAAAAATTGAATAGTTCTACATGAACTCTGTATATTGTACAGTTGAAATCCCCCCCCTAAAATCAACGAATGGGAATCTAAATTGGGCACTGCAGGAAAGTTGTGATCCAGTGATCCAATGAAGATCCTACATCTGTAACACTACTGCCACGAATGCATTGTCTTCTCTCTCTCTCTCTCTCTCTGTCTGCAGGTCTTCTTCACAGACAACTCCAGCCGCCACACAGCTTGCTGCATCTCTCTCCCCCATCTATCTCCTTCTTTTCAGATAAAACGGTATAAATTAAACTTGTATCATCCCAATTGGGAGCATAAACACTAGCCAAAGCAAGAAGGGTAGAAAACAGTTCACCGGTTACTATGAGGTATCATCCCTTAGGATCAGCAATAACCTCGGATGCTACAAAGGGAGTAGATTTATCAACCAAAGTGGCAGCACTCCTTAATTTACTATGAACGATAGAGTGGAACAGTTGACCAACCCAGCTCCTGCTCACCAGTCCTCAAGTGAGTATTTTTGTAGAAATGAAAAATTTGCGTTCAAACCCCTTTAAATGTGTCAGCATCCTCTGACGTTTCACAGGGTTGTTAGCCCCTTTGATGTTCCACGGAAGGTACTTGATGGTATTATTTTGGCCACCCTGAGCTCCTCCCGTTGAAAAACCCTGTCATTAGAGCATAGTGTGGAAAAGCAATGAATACATAAAAACCCCAGGATAACTTGTCTCAGAGTAATAATGTACGGTGTGAGATACTTGGAAAAGACACTAAAAAGATGACAAAATGACAACATTAGAACAATTCAACCTCCTTCCAGCCCCCCCCCCCCCCCCCCCCCCATCCACCTTCCCAAACGAGGTAAAAGCCTTAATAAAACATATTTTTCTTTGCACAGCATGTCTGTGAGAGCGCGGTGTTAAACGCAAACCCACAGTCCTATAAAGTAGCATTCTGTGTTTTTGATTCAAGCTGCAAAAAAACATATAGAAAAATAACAAAGTGAATCCCAAACGAAATTAGAAAAGCACCACTTGTAGATGTATAAAATTATATTCTATAAGAGGTATTGAGAGGGGACATAAAATACAATGTATCAAGGCTCTCAGCCAAAAATCTCTAATTTGAAGTAAGCAAATCATTGTAAAACGACCAAGAAATAAATACAAATCTAGTTGGACTACGTGACAACATACAGCCAAGACCACAAAACTACAGTACCAGTCAAACATTTGTACACACCTACTCATTCCAATTTGTTTTATTTATTTCTGACTATTTTCTACATTGTAGAATAAAAGTGAAGACATCAAAACTATAAAATAACACATATGGAATCATGTAGTAACCAAAAAAAAGTGTTATTATAACAAATCAAAATCTATTTTATATTTGAGTTTCTTCAAAGTAGCCAACCTTTGTTTGTCTTGAAGGAACTATGAAAACCCTTAATAATTATAAATGAAAATGACTGAATGCTTTTTAACGCAAGCACACCAGAATATCAAAACATTCGATCACATCTGAGTGGATTTGCCCTTCTATACAGTTCTAACTAAACATAGTTATACAGGATAATTCTGACTAAACATGGTTATACAGGATAGTTCTAACTAAACATAGTTATACAGGATAGTACAGTTCTAACTAAACATAGTTATACAGGATAGTACAGTTCTAACTAATCATAGTTATACAGGATAGTACAGTTCTAACTAAACATAGTTATACAGGATAGTTCTAACTAAACATAGTTATACAGGATAGTACAGTTCTAACTAAACATATTTATACAGGATAGTACAGTTCTAACTAAACTTAGTTATACAGGATAGTACAGTTCTAACTAAACTTAGTTATACAGGATAGTACAGTTCTAACTAAACATAGTTATACAGGATAGTACAGTTCTAACTAAACATAGTTATACAGGATAGTTCTAACTAAACACAGCCGGTGGGCTACTTACCGTCCACAGTTATCAAGCTACCGTTGCTGATCTATGATCAAGTTCAAGACTTCTTGATGTGGTGTTGAATGTGAGCCATAGAGTCAAAGGTGTCCCAGCTAAAGGCGGACTGTGAATCACAGTCTGTACTTCATACCTGGATGGTCCCGTCTCGTTTGGAAAGCTGCGAGCTGCCTGGACACAGTCGGGGTGTAGTCTTGGTAGATGGGGAAGCTCCGTCCTTGAGAGCTGAGTGGTATTGCGGGCTCGTCGTCTCTGTCTTCTCTGTCTTCTCATGGGAAAAAGTACACTCAAAGAATGATGTCACGGGGCCTCTCACCATCCCGGGGCTTTGGGCGCAGTGACCGGCGGGCACGATCAATCAGAGAACATCCTTCAACAGCCCAGGAACGGAGGTGAAATCCATGGCTTGAGGCATTTCCTCTGACTCTGGGACCGATACCAGTCTCAGGTTATTGCGGTGAGAAAATCCTTCTAAGCTCACACAGCTCTTCTTTTACCTTTTTCAGATCCGCAACCAGGTGTTTCACATCCAGGGAAGTAGTCAGGTAGGAGACACGGTTAGCGGAGGTCTCCAGTGCATAAATCTTGATGTTGTGTTTTGAGTGATGTGATAGCTGGCACTGTCTCGTTTCACAGGATAATTAAATTTGCTTTTAAAGTATCAGAAACCTCCTTTATTAGGTCCTCAATTGTAGCAACTACCTCAGATTTCATTTCAACTCCGAGCTTAGTATCTTTATGGCCTGGAGAATGTTGTTTTCAACTTCGGGCTTAGTATCTTTATGGCCTGGAGAATGTTCATTTCAACTCCGAGCTTAGTATCTTTATGGCCTGGAGAATGTTCATTTCAACTCCGAGGTTAGTATCTTTATGGCCTGGAGAATGTTCATTTCAACTCCGAGCTTAGTATCTTCATGGCCTGGAGAATGTTCATTTCAACTCTGAGCTTAGTGTCTTTATGGCCCAGTACATTTCAGCGCCGCCAGGCCAAGCCGCACCCCAGGTAAAGTGTGAGTCTCCGGGACCTCGGACTCAGGAGAGGGCATGACAATGGTCTTGTAGGCCGGATATTCTCAAAGTCGTGCATTTGGCCTTATGTTTCGTCGACATGCTGACATTTGAAAGCAAATTTGTCATGGGTATAACGGAAATTGAAATAAACTTTAAAAATAATACTTCGATAAATTTGAAGAAAAAAAAATCTAAAAACATGTTTTTACTTTATTCATTATGGGGCATTGTGTGGTATTGTGATGTCATTATTGGGTATTGTGATGTCATTATGGGGTATTGTGTGGTATTGTGATGTCATTATGGGGTATTGTGTGGCATTGTGATGTCATTATGGGGTATTGTGATGTCCTTATGGGGCCTTGTGTGGTATTGTGATGTCATTATGGGGCATTGTGTGGTATTGTGATGTCATTATGGGGCATTGTGTGGTATTGTGATGTCATTATGGGGCATTGTGTGGTATTGTGATGTCATTATGGGGCATTGTGTGGTATTGTGATGTCATTATGGGGCATTGTGTGGTATTGTGATGTCATTATGGGGCATCGCTGCGGGAAGTAGGAGTGCTGCAGCTGGGGTGGTAAGATGGTGAAACTGCAGTAGAGGCAGTGACCATGACCTTACAGAGCACCAAGGTGAGTGCATGTGGCGCCCTCGAATGTGCCGATGTGCAGAGGGAACGGGTCAGAGAACTGACAGATGACTGCGTTGTGGAAGAGATGAAAGACAAAGTTTATATTAAAATACCATTCAATTTAGTGAATCATCCATTGACAACATCACAAGGTTAAAACACATTCAAAACATACATCATGATAAACTAATGATATGTAACACTGATAAAACATACATCATGATAAACTAATGATATGTAACACTGATAAAACATACATCATGATGTACTAATGACATGTAACACTGATAAAACATACATCATGATAAACTAATGATATGTAACACTGATAAAACATACATCATGATGTACTAATGACATGTAACACTGATAAAACATACATCATGATAAACTAATGACATGTAACACTGATAAAACATACATCATGATAAACTAATGATATGTAACACTGATAAAACATACATCATGATGTACTAATGACATGTAACATTGATAAACACACATCATGATGTACTAATGACATGTAACAGTGATAAAACATACATCATGATAAACTAATGATATGTAACATTGATAAACACACATCATGATGTACTAATGACATGTAACAGTGATAAAACATACATCATGATAAACTAATGATATGTAACATTGATAAACACACATCATGATGTACTAATGACATGTAACACTGATAAAACATACATCATGATAAACTAATGATATGTAACACTGATAAAACATACATCATGATAAACGAATGATATGTAACACTGATAAAACATACATCATGATAAACTCATGATATGTAACACTGATAAAACATACATCATGATGTACTAATGACATGTAACACTGATAAAACATACATCATGATAAACTCATGATATGTAACACTGATAAAACATACATCATGATAAACTAATGATATGTAACACTGATAAAACATACATCATGATAAACTAATGATATGTAACACTGATAAAACATGCATCATGATGTACTAATGACATGTAACACTGATAAAACATACATCATGATAAACTAATGACATGTAACACTGATAAAACATACATCATGATGTACTAATGACATGTAACACTGATAAAACATACATCATGATGTACTAATGACATGTAACACTGATAAAACATACATCATGATGTACTAATGACATGTAACACTGATAAAACATACATCATGATGTACTAATGACATGTAACACTGATAAAACATACATCATGATGTACTAATGACATGTAACACTGATAAAACATACATCATGATAAACTAATGATATGTAACACTGATAAAACATACATCATGATGTACTAATGATATGTAACATTGATAAACACACATCATGATGTACTAATGACATGTAACACTGATAAAACATACATCATGATAAACTAATGATATGTAACATTGATAAACACACATCATGATGTACTAATGACATGTAACACTGATAAAACATACATCATGATGTACTAATGACATGTAACACTGATAAAACATACATCATGATAAACTAATGATATGTAACATTGATAAACACACATCATGATGTACTAATGACATGTAACACTGATAAAACATACATCATGATGTACTAATGACATGTAACAGTGATAAAACATACATCATGATGTACTAATGATATGTAACAGTGATAAAACATACATCATGATGTACTAATGGCATGTAACACTGATAAAACATACATCATGATAAACTAATGATATGTAACACTGATAAAACATACATCATGATGTACTAATGACATGTAACACTGATAAAACATACATCATGATAAACTAATGATATGTAACATTGATAAAACATACATCATGATAAACTAATGATATGTAACACTGATAAAACATACATCATGATGTACTAATGACATGTAACACTGATAAAACATACATCATGATGTACTAATGACATGTAACACTGATAAAACATACATCATGATAAACTAATGATATGTAACACTGATAAAACATGCATCATGATGTACTAATGACATGTAACACTGATAAAACATACATCATGATAAACTAATGACATGTAACACTGATAAAACATACATCATGATGTACTAATGACATGTAACACTGATAAAACATACATCATGATGTACTAATGACATGTAACACTGATAAAACATACATCATGATGTACTAATGACATGTAACACTGATAAAACATACATCATGATAAACTAATGACATGTAACACTGATAAAACATACATCATGATGTACTAATGACATGTAACACTGATAAAACATACATCATGATGCACTAATGACATGTAACATTGATAAACACACATCATGATGTACTAATGACATGTAACACTGATAAAACATACATCATGATAAACTAATGATATGTAACATTGATAAACACACATCATGATGTACTAATGACATGTAACACTGATAAAACATACATCATGATAAACTAATGATATGTAACACTGATAAAACATACATCATGATAAACTCATGATATGTAACACTGATAAAACATACATCATGATGTACTAATGACATGTAACACTGATAAAACATACATCATGATAAACTAATGATATGTAACACTGATAAAACATACATCATGATGTGCTAATGACATGTAACACTGATAAAACATACATCATGATAAACTAATGACATGTAACACTGATAAAACATACATCATGATAAACTAATGACATGTAACACTGATAAAACATACATCATGATGTACTAATGACATGTAACACTGATAAAACATACATCATGATGTACTAATGATATGTAACATTGATAAAACATACATCATGATGTACTAATGACATGTAACACTGATAAAACATACATCATGATAAACTAATGACATGTAACACTGATAAAACATACATCATGATGTACTAATGACATGTAACACTGATAAAACATACATCATGATGTACTAATGATATGTAACACTGATAAAACATACATCATGATGTACTAATGACATGTAACACTGATAAAACATACATCATGATAAACTAATGATATGTAACACTGATAAAACATACATCATGATGTACTAATGACATGTAACAGTGATAAAACATACATCATGATGTACTAATGACATGTAACAGTGATAAAACATACATCATGATAAACTAATGATATGTAACATTGATAAACACACATCATGATGTACTAATGACATGTAACACTGATAAAACATACATCATGATGTACTAATGACATGTAACAGTGATAAAACATACATCATGATGTACTAATGATATGTAACACTGATAAAACATACATCATGATGTACTAATGACATGTAACAGTGATTAAACATACATCATGATGTACTAATGAGATGTAACACTGATAAAACATACATCATGATGTACTAATGACATGTAACACTGATAAAACATACATCATGATGTACTAATGACATGTAACACTGATAAAACATACATCATGATAAACTAATGATATGTAACACTGATAAAACATACATCATGATAAACTAATGATATGTAACACTGATAAAACATACATCATGATGTACTAATGACATGTAACACTGATAAAACATACATCATTATAAACTAATGACATGTAACACTGATAAAACATACATCATGATGTACTAATGGCATGTAACACTGATAAAACACACATCATGATGTACTAATGACATGTAACACTGATAAAACATACATCATGATGTACTAATGATATGTAACACTGATAAAACATACATCATGATGTACTAATGACATGTAACAGTGATAAAACATACATCATGATGTACTAATGACATGTAACAGTGATAAAACATACATCATGATAAACTAATGATATGTAACATTGATAAACACACATCATGATGTACTAATGACATGTAACACTGATAAAACATACATCATGATGTACTAATGACATGTAACAGTGATAAAACATACAGCATGATGTACTAATGACATGTAACACTGATAAAACATACATCATGATGTACTAATGACATGTAACACTGATAAAACATACATCATGATAAACTAATGATATGTAACACTGATAAAACATACATCATGATAAACTAATGATATGTAACACTGATAAAACATACATCATGATGTACTAATGACATGTAACACTGATAAAACATACATCATTATAAACTAATGACATGTAACACTGATAAAACATACATCATGATGTACTAATGGCATGTAACACTGATAAAACACACATCATGATGTACTAATGACATGTAACAGTGATAAAACATACATCATGATAAACTAATGAT
Organism: Oncorhynchus clarkii lewisi; assembly: GCF_045791955.1. NCBI lineage: Eukaryota > Metazoa > Chordata > Actinopteri > Salmoniformes > Salmonidae > Oncorhynchus > Oncorhynchus clarkii. Next base: position 34,698 of record NW_027261156.1, on the reverse strand, counting down.
ATGTAACACTGATAAAACATACATCATGATGTACTAATGACATGTAACACTGATAAAACATACATCATGATGTACTAATGACATGTAACACTGATAAAACATACATCATGATGTACTAATGACATGTAACATTGATAAAACATACATCATGATAAACTAATGATATGTAACACTGATAAAACATACATCATGATGTACTAATGACATGTAACACTGATAAAACATACATCATGATGTACTAATGACATGTAACATTGATAAAACATACATCATGATGTACTAATGACATGTAACACTGATAAAACATACATCATGATGTACTAATGACATGTAACAGTGATAAAACATACATCATGATGTACTAATGACATGTAACACTGATAAAACATACATCATGATGTACTAATGACATGTAACAGTGATAAAACATACATCATGATGTACTAATGACATGTAACAGTGATAAAACATACATCATGATAAACTAATGATATGTAACACTGATAAAACATACATCATGATGTACTAATGACATGTAACACTGATAAAACATACATCATGATAAACTAATGATATGTAACACTGATAAAACATACATCATGATAAACTAATTATATGTAACACTGATAAAACATACATCATGATGTACTAATGACATGTAACACTGATAAAACATACATCATGATGTACTAATGACATGTAACACTGATAAAACATACATCATGATGTACTAATGACATGTAACACTGATAAAACATACATCATGATGTACTAATGACATGTAACATTGATAAAACATACATCATGATGTACTAATGACATGTAACACTGATAAAACATACATCATGATGTACTAATGACATGTAACAGTGATAAAACATACATCATGATGTACTAATGACATGTAACACTGATAAAACATACATCATGATGTACTAATGACATGTAACAGTGATAAAACATACATCATGATGTACTAATGACATGTAACAGTGATAAAACATACATCATGATAAACTAATGATATGTAACACTGATAAAACATACATCATGATGTACTAATGACATGTAACACTGATAAAACATACATCATGATAAACTAATGATATGTAACACTGATAAAACATACATCATGATAAACTAATGATATGTAACACTGATAAAACATACATCATGATGTACTAATGGCATGTAACAGTGATAAAACATACATCATGATGTACTAATGATATGTAACACTGATAAAACATACATCATGATGTACTAATGATATGTAACACTGATAAAACATACATCATGATGTACTAATGACATGTAACACTGATAAAACATGCATCATGATGTACTAATGACATGTAACACTGATAAAACATACATCATGATGTACTAATGATATGTAACATTGATAAACACACATCATGATGTACTAATGACATGTAACACTGATAAAACATACATCATGATGTACTAATGACATGTAACACTGATAAAACATACATCATGATGTACTAATGATATGTAACACTGATAAAACATACATCATGATAAACTAATGATATGTAACACTGATAAAACATACATCATGATGTACTAATGACATGTAACACTGATAAAACATACATCATGATAAACTAATGATATGTAACACTGATAAAACATACATCATGATAAACTAATGATATGTAACACTGATAAAACATACATCATGATGTACTAATGACATGTAACACTGATAAAACATACATCATGATAAACTAATGACATGTAACACTGATAAAACATACATCATGATGTACTAATGGCATGTAACACTGATAAAACACACATCATGATGTACTAATGACATGTAACAGTGATAAAACATACATCATGATGTACTAATGACATGTAACACTGATAAAACATACATCATGATGTACTAATGACATGTAACACTGATAAAACATACATCATGATGTACTAATGACATGTAACACTGATAAAACATACATCATGATAAACTAATGATATGTAACACTGATAAAACATACATCATGATAAACTAATGATATGTAACACTGATAAAACATACATCATGATGTACTAATGACATGTAACATTGATAAAACATACATCATGATAAACTAATGACATGTAACACTGATAAAACATACATCATGATGTACTAATGACATGTAACACTGATAAAACATACATCATGATGTACTAATGACATGTAACAGTGATAAAACATACATCATGATGTACTAATGACATGTAACAGTGATAAAACATACAGCATGATGTACTAATGATATGTAACACTGATAAAACATACATCATGATGTACTAATGACATGTAACACTGATAAAACATACATCATGATAAACTAATGATATGTAACACTGATAAAACATACATCATGATGTACTAATGACATGTAACACTGATAAAACATACATCATGATAAACTAATGACATGTAACACTGATAAAACATACATGATGATGTACTAATGGCATGTAACACTGATAAAACACACATCATGATGTACTAATGACATGTAACAGTGATAAAACATACATCATGATGTACTAATGATATGTAACACTGATAAAACATACATCATGATAAACTAATGATATGTAACACTGATAAAACATACATCATGATGTACTAATGACATGTAACATTGATAAACACACATCACAATGTACTAATGACATGTAACACTGATAAAACATACATCATGATAAACTAATGATATGTAACACTGATAAAACATACATCATGATGTACTAATGACATGTAACACTGATAAAACATACATCATGATAAACTAATGACATGTAACACTGATAAAACATACATCATGATGTACTAATGGCATGTAACACTGATACAACATACATCATGATGTACTAATGACATGTAACAGTGATAAAACATACATCATGATGTACTAATGACATGTAACACTGATAAAACATACATCATGATGTACTAATGACATGTAACACTGATAAAACATACATCATGATGTACTAATGATATGTAACACTGATAAAACATACATCATGATGTACTAATGACATGTAACACTGATAAAACATACATCATGATAAACTAATGATATGTAACACTGATAAAACATACATCTTGCTAAACTAATGACATGTAACACTGATAAAACATACATCATGATGTACTAATGACATGTAACACTGATAAAACATACATCATGATGTACTAATGACATGTAACACTGATAAAACATACATCATGATGTACTAATGACATGTAACACTGATAAAACATACATCATGATGTACTAATGATATGTAACACTGATAAAACATACATCATGATGTACTAATGACATGTAACACTGATAAAACATACATCATGATAAACTAATGACATGTAACACTGATAAAACATACATCATGATAAACTAATGATATGTAACACTGATAAAACATACATCATGATGTACTAATGACATGTAACACTGATAAAACATACATCATGATGTACTAATGACATGTAACACTGATAAAACATACATCATGATGTACTAATGACATGTAACATTGATAAACACACATCATGATGTACTAATGACATGTAACAGTGATAAAACATACATCATGATAAACTAATGATATGTAACATTGATAAACACACATCATGATGTACTAATGACATGTAACAGTGATAAAACATACATCATGATAAACTAATGATATGTAACATTGATAAACACACATCATGATGTACTAATGACATGTAACACTGATAAAACATACATCATGATAAACTAATGATATGTAACAGTGATAAAACATACATCATGATAAACAAATGATATGTAACACTGATAAAACATACATCATGATAAACTCATGACATGTAACACTGATAAAACATACATCATGATGTACTAATGACATGTAACACTGATAAAACATACATCATGATAAACTCATGATATGTAACACTGATAAAACATACATCATGATAAACTAATGATATGTAACACTGATAAAACATACATCATGATAAACTAATGATATGTAACACTGATAAAACATGCATCATGATGTACTAATGACATGTAACACTGATAAAACATACATCATGATAAACTAATGACATGTAACACTGATAAAACATACATCATGATGTACTAATGACATGTAACACTGATAAAACATACATCATGATGTACTAATGACATGTAACACTGATAAAACATACATCATGATGTACTAATGACATGTAACACTGATAAAACATACATCATGATGTACTAATGACATGTAACACTGATAAAACATACATCATGATGTACTAATGACATGTAACAGTGATAAAACATACATCATGATGTACTAATGACATGTAACACTGATAAAACATACATCATGATGTACTAATGACATGTAACACTGATAAAACATACATCATGATAAACTAATGAAATGTAACACTGATAAAACATACATCATGATGTACTAATGATATGTAACATTGATAAACACACATCATGATGTACTAATGACATGTAACACTGATAAAACATACATCATGATAAACTAATGATATGTAACATTGATAAACACACATCATGATGTACTAATGACATGTAACACTGATAAAACATACATCATGATGTACTAATGACATGTAACACTGATAAAACATACATCATGATGTACTAATGACATGTAACACTGATAAAACATACATCATGATAAACTAATGATATGTAACATTGATAAACACACATCATGATGTACTAATGACATGTAACACTGATAAAACATACATCATGATGTACTAATGACATGTAACAGTGATAAAACATACATCATGATGTACTAATGATATGTAACATTGATAAAACATACATCATGATAAACTAATGATATGTAACACTGATAAAACATACATCATGATGTACTAATGACATGTAACACTGATAAAACATACATCATGATGTACTAATGACATGTAACACTGATAAAACATACATCATGATAAACTAATGATATGTAACACTGATAAAACATGCATCATGATGTACTAATGACATGTAACACTGATAAAACATACATCATGATAAACTAATGACATGTAACACTGATAAAACATACATCATGATGTACTAATGACATGTAACACTGATAAAACATACATCATGATGTACTAATGACATGTAACACTGATAAAACATACATCATGATGTACTAATGACATGTAACACTGATAAAACATACATCATGATAAACTAATGACATGTAACACTGATAAAACATACATCATGATGTACTAATGACATGTAACACTGATAAAACATACATCATGATGCACTAATGACATGTAACATTGATAAACACACATCATGATGTACTAATGACATGTAACACTGATAAAACATACATCATGATAAACTAATGATATGTAACATTGATAAACACACATCATGATGTACTAATGACATGTAACACTGATAAAACATACATCATGATAAACTAATGATATGTAACACTGATAAAACATACATCATGATAAACTCATGATATGTAACACTGATAAAACATACATCATGATGTACTAATGACATGTAACACTGATAAAACATACATCATGATAAACTCATGATATGTAACACTGATAAAACATACATCATGATAAACTAATGATATGTAACACTGATAAAACATACATCATGATGTGCTAATGACATGTAACACTGATAAAACATACATCATGATAAACTAATGACATGTAACACTGATAAAACATACATCATGATAAACTAATGACATGTAACACTGATAAAACATACATCATGATGTACTAATGACATGTAACACTGATAAAACATACATCATGATGTACTAATGATATGTAACATTGATAAAACATACATCATGATGTACTAATGACATGTAACACTGATAAAACATACATCATGATAAACTAATGACATGTAACACTGATAAAACATACATCATGATGTACTAATGACATGTAACACTGATAAAACATACATCATGATGTACTAATGACATGTAACACTGATAAAACATACATCATGATGTACTAATGACATGTAACAGTGATAAAACATACATCATGATGTACTAATGACATGTAACAGTGATAAAACATACATCATGATAAACTAATGATATGTAACATTGATAAACACACATCATGATGTACTAATGACATGTAACACTGATAAAACATACATCATGATGTACTAATGACATGTAACAGTGATAAAACATACATCATGATGTACTAATGATATGTAACATTGATAAAACATACATCATGATGTACTAATGACATGTAACACTGATAAAACATACATCATGATGTACTAATGACATGTAACAGTGATTAAACATACATCATGATGTACTAATGAGATGTAACACTGATAAAACATACATCATGATGTACTAATGACATGTAACACTGATAAAACATACATCATGATGTACTAATGACATGTAACACTGATAAAACATACATCATGATAAACTAATGATATGTAACACTGATAAAACATACATCATGATAAACTAATGATATGTAACACTGATAAAACATACATCATGATGTACTAATGACATGTAACACTGATAAAACATACATCATTATAAACTAATGACATGTAACACTGATAAAACATACATCATGATGTACTAATGGCATGTAACACTGATAAAACACACATCATGATGTACTAATGACATGTAACAGTGATAAAACATACATCATGATAAACTAATGATATGTAACACTGATAAAACATACATCATGATGTACTAATGACATGTAACACTGATAAAACATACATCATGATGTACTAATGACATGTAACACTGATAAAACATACATCATGATGTACTAATGACATGTAACACTGATAAAACATACATCATGATGTACTAATGACATGTAACATTGATAAAACATACATCATGATGTACTAATGACATGTAACACTGATAAAACATACATCATGATGTACTAATGACATGTAACAGTGATAAAACATACATCATGATGTACTAATGACATGTAACACTGATAAAACATACATCATGATGTACTAATGACATGTAACAGTGATAAAACATACATCATGATGTACTAATGACATGTAACAGTGATAAAACATACATCATGATAAACTAATGATATGTAACACTGATAAAACATACATCATGATGTACTAATGACATGTAACACTGATAAAACATACATCATGATAAACTAATGATATGTAACACTGATAAAACATACATCATGATAAACTAATTATATGTAACACTGATAAAACATACATCATGATGTACTAATGACATGTAACACTGATAAAACATACATCATGATGTACTAATGACATGTAACACTGATAAAACATACATCATGATGTACTAATGACATGTAACACTGATAAAACATACATCATGATGTACTAATGACATGTAACATTGATAAAACATACATCATGATGTACTAATGACATGTAACACTGATAAAACATGCATCATGATGTACTAATGACATGTAACACTGATAAAACATACATCATGATGTACTAATGATATGTAACATTGATAAACACACATCATGATGTACTAATGACATGTAACACTGATAAAACATACATCATGATGTACTAATGACATGTAACAGTGATAAAACATACATCATGATGTACTAATGATATGTAACACTGATAAAACATACATCATGATGTACTAATGACATGTAACACTGATAAAACATACATCATGATAAACTAATGATATGTAACACTGATAAAACATACATCATGATAAACTAATGATATGTAACACTGATAAAACATACATCATGATGTACTAATGACATGTAACACTGATAAAACATACATCATGATAAACTAATGACATGTAACACTGATAAAACATACATCATGATGTACTAATGACATGTAACACTGATAAAACATACATCATGATGTACTAATGATATGTAACACTGATAAAACATACATCATGATAAACTAATGATATGTAACACTGATAAAACATACATCATGATAAACTAATGATATGTAACACTGATAAAACATACATCATGATGTACTAATGACATGTAACACTGATAAAACATACATCATGATAAACTAATGATATGTAACACTGATAAAACATACATCATGATAAACTAATGATATGTAACACTGATAAAACATACATCATGATGTACTAATGACATGTAACACTGATAAAACATACATCATGATAAACTAATGACATGTAACACTGATAAAACATACATCATGATGTACTAATGGCATGTAACACTGATAAAACACACATCATGATGTACTAATGACATGTAACAGTGATAAAACATACATCATGATAAACTAATGATATGTAACACTGATAAAACATACATCATGATGTACTAATGACATGTAACAGTGATAAAACATACATCATGATGTACTAATGACATGTAACACTGATAAAACATACATCATGATGTACTAATGACATGTAACACTGATAAAACATACATCATGATGTACTAATGACATGTAACACTGATAAAACATACATCATGATGTACTAATGACATGTAACACTGATAAAACATACATCATGATAAACTAATGATATGTAACACTGATAAAACATACATCATGATAAACTAATGATATGTAACACTGATAAAACATACATCATGATGTACTAATGACATGTAACATTGATAAAACATACATCATGATAAACTAATGACATGTAACACTGATAAAACATACATCATGATGTACTAATGACATGTAACACTGATAAAACATACATCATGATGTACTAATGACATGTAACAGTGATAAAACATACATCATGATGTACTAATGACATGTAACAGTGATAAAACATACAGCATGATGTACTAATGATATGTAACACTGATAAAACATACATCATGATGTACTAATGACATGTAACACTGATAAAACATACATCATGATAAACTAATGATATGTAACACTGATAAAACATACATCATGATGTACTAATGACATGTAACACTGATAAAACATACATCATGATAAACTAATGACATGTAACACTGATAAAACATACATGATGATGTACTAATGGCATGTAACACTGATAAAACACACATCATGATGTACTAATGACATGTAACAGTGATAAAACATACATCATGATGTACTAATGATATGTAACACTGATAAAACATACATCATGATAAACTAATGATATGTAACACTGATAAAACATACATCATGATGTACTAATGACATGTAACATTGATAAACACACATCACAATGTACTAATGACATGTAACACTGATAAAACATACATCATGATAAACTAATGATATGTAACACTGATAAAACATACATCATGATGTACTAATGACATGTAACACTGATAAAACATACATCATGATAAACTAATGACATGTAACACTGATAAAACATACATCATGATGTACTAATGGCATGTAACACTGATACAACATACATCATGATGTACTAATGACATGTAACAGTGATAAAACATACATCATGATGTACTAATGACATGTAACACTGATAAAACATACATCATGATGTACTAATGACATGTAACACTGATAAAACATACATCATGATGTACTAATGATATGTAACACTGATAAAACATACATCATGATGTACTAATGACATGTAACACTGATAAAACATACATCATGATAAACTAATGATATGTAACACTGATAAAACATACATCTTGCTAAACTAATGACATGTAACACTGATAAAACATACATCATGATGTACTAATGGCATGTAACACTGATAAAACACACATCATGATGTACTAATGACATGTAACAGTGATAAAACATACATCATGATAAACTAATGACATGTAACACTGCTAAAACATACATCATGATAAACTAATGATATGTAACACTGATAAAACACACATCATGATGTACTAATGACATGTAACAGTGATAAACACACATCATGATGTACTAATGACATGTAACACTGATAAAACATACATCATGATGTACTAATGACATGTAACAGTGATAAAACATACATCATGATAAACTAATGACATGTAACACTGATAAAACATACATCATGATGTACTAATGGCATGTAACACTGATAAAACATACATCATGATGTACTAATGACATGTAACACTGATAAAACATACATCATGATGTACTAATGATATGTAACATTGATAAACACACATCATGATGTACTAATGACATGTAACACTGATAAAACATACATCATGATAAACTAATGATATGTAACAGTGATAAAACATACATCATGATAAACTAATGATATGTAACACTGATAAAACATACATCATGATGTACTAATGACATGTAACACTGATAAAACATACATCATGATGTACTAATGACATGTAACACTGATAAAACATACATCATGATAAACTAATGATATGTAACACTGATAAAACATACATCATGATGTACTAATGACATGTAACACTGATAAAACATACATCATGATGTACTAATGATATGTAACATTGATAAACACACATCATGATGTACTAATGACATGTAACACTGATAAAACATACATCATGATAAACTAATGATATGTAACAGTGATAAAACATACATCATGATAAACTAATGATATGTAACACTGATAAAACATACATCATGATGTACTAATGACATGTAACACTGATAAAACATACATCATGATGTACTAATGACATGTAACACTGATAAAACATACATCATGATAAACTAATGATATGTAACACTGATAAAACATACATCATGATGTACTAATGACATGTAACACTGATAAAACATACATCATGATAAACTAATGACATGTAACACTGATAAAACATACATCATGATAAACTAATGATATGTAACACTGATAAAACATACATCATGATGTACTAATGACATGTAACAGTGATAAAACATACATCATGATAAACTAATGATATGTAACACTGATAAAACATACATCATGATGTACTAATGACATGTAACACTGATAAAACATACATCATGATGTACTAATGACATGTAACACTGATAAAACATACATCATGATAAACTAATGATATGTAACACTGATAAAACATACATCATGATAAACTAATGATATGTAACACTGATAAAACATACATCATGATGTACTAATGACATGTAACACTGATAAAACATACATCATGATGTACTAATGACATGTAACACTGATAAAACATACATCATGATGTACTAATGACATGTAACACTGATAAAACATACATCATGATACAGACACAGTGACGTTTTCCACATTTTGTTACGTTACAGCCTTATTCTAAAATGGATTAAATAAAGAATAATCCTCATCAATCTTCACACAATACCCCATAATGAAAACACAATACCCCATAATGGCATCACAATATCACATAATGACATCACAATACCACATAATGACATCACAATACCACATAATGACATCACAATACCCCATAATGAAAACACAATACCCCATAATGACATCACAATACCACATAATGACATCACAATACCACATAATGACAAAGCAAAAACAGTTATTTAGAAATGTTTGAAAATGCATTAAACATTTCAAACAGAAATACCATATTTAGAGACGTTTTCAGAACCTTTGCTATGAGACTTGAAATTGACCTCAGGTGCATCCTGTTTCCATTGATCATCCTTCAGATGTTTCTACAACTTGACTGAGGTCCACCGGTGGTAAATTAAATTGATTGGACATGATTTGGAAAGGAACACACCTGTCTATATAAGATCCCACAGTTGACTGTGCTTGTCAGAGCAAAAAGCAAGCCATGAGGTCGAAGGAATTGTGTCGAGACAGGATTGTGTCGAGACAGGCACAGATCTGGGGAAGGGTACAAAAAATGTCTGCAGCATCAAAGGTCCCCAAAAACACAGTGGCCTCCATCATTCTTAAATAAAGAAGTTTGAATGGAGCAAAGTACAGAGAGATCCTTGATGTGAACCTGCTCCAGAGTCTCAGACTGGGGTGTAGAGATCCTTGATGAGAACCTGCTCCAGAGTCTCAGACTGGGGTGAAGAGATCCTTGATGAGAACCTGCTCCAGAGTCTCAGACTGGGGTGTAGAGATCCTTGATGAGAAACTGCTCCAGAGTCTCAGACTGGGGTGAAGAGATCCTTGATGAGAAACTGCTCCAGAGACTCAGACTGGGGTGTAGAGATCCTTGATGAGAAACTGCTCCAGAGTCTCAGACTGGGGTGAAGAGATCCTTGATGAGAAACTGCTCCAGAGTCTCAGACTGGGGTGTAGAGATCCTTGATGAGAAACTGCTCCAGAGTTTAAGACTGGGGTGAAGAGATCCTTGATGTGAACCTGCTCCAGTCTCAGACTATGGTGAAGAGATCCTTGATGAGAACCTGCTCCAGAGTGTCAGACTGGGGTGAAGAGATCCTTGATGAGATCCTGCTCCAGAGTCTCAGACTGGGGTGAAGAGATCCTTGATGAGATCCTGCTCCAGAGTCTCAGACTGGGGTGAAGAGATCCTTGATGAGATCCTGCTCCAGAGTCTCTGATCATCAACACTGGGGCCCCACAAGGGTGCGTTCTCAGCCCTCTCCTGTGCTCCCTGTTCACCCACAACTGCGTGGCCATGCACACCTCCACCTCAGTCATCAAGTTTGCAGACGACACTACAGTGGTAGGCTTGATTACCAACAACGACGAGACAGCCTACAGGGAGGAGGTTAGGGCCCTTGGAGTGTGGTGTCAGGAAAACAACCTGTCTCTCAAAGTCAACAAAACCACAGAGATGATCATGGACTTCAGGAAACAACAGAGGGAGCACTTTTATGTCGACGTATCCACATCGACGGGACAGTAGTGGAGAAGGTAGAAAGTTTTAAGTTCCTCGGCGTACACATCACTGACCAACTGAAATGGTCCACCCACACAGACAGCGCTGTGAAGAAGGCAACAGCGCCTCTTCAACCTCAGGAGGCAAAATAAATTTGGTTTGTCACCGAATACACTCACAAACTTTTACAGAAGCATAATCGAGAGCATCCTGTCAGGCTGTATCACCGCCTGGTACGGCAACTGCTCCGCCCACAGTGACCTCGCCTTCTGAATGACAGCGGGGTGAACAGGCAGTGGCTCAGGTGGTTGTTATTTGGCCTTCCTGTGACATTGGGGTGTTGTCTCCAGAACACCACACCGGGGGCCAACTACCTGCCCTCCAGGACACCTACAGCACCCGACATCACAGGAAGGCCAAACAACAACCACCCGAGCCACTGCCTGTTCACCCCGCTGTCATTCAGAAGGCGAGGTCACTACAGGTGCATCAAAGCTGGGACCGAGAGACTGAAAAACAGCTTCTATCTCAAGGCCTTCAGACTGTTAAACAGCCATCACTAACATAGAGAGGCTGCTGCCAACATACAGACTCAAATCTCAAGCCACTTTAATAGTAAAAAATTGTATGTAATAAATGTATCACTAGCCACTTTAAATAATGCCACTTTATATAATGTTTACCTACCCTACATTACTCATCTCATATGTATATACTGTACTGTATACCATCTACCGCATCTTGCCTATGCCGCACGGCCATCGCTCATCCATATATTTACAGTTGAAGACGGAAGTTTATATACACCTAAGTTGCAGTCCTTTAAACTCATTTTTCAACCACTCCACAAATTTCTTGTTAACAAACTATACTTTTGGCAAGTCATACTTTCTGCATGACACAAGTCATTTTTCCAACAATTGTTTACAGACAAATTATTTCACTTATAATTCACTGTAACAGTTTGGAAAATTCTGGAAAATTATGTCCCGGCTTTAGAAGCTTCTGATAGGCTAATTGACATCATCTGAGTCAATTGGAGGTGTATCTGTGGATGTATTTCAAGGACTACCTTCAATCTCAGTGCCTCTTTGCTTGACATCATGGGAAAATCAAAAGAAATCAGCCAAAACCTCAGAAAAAAAATTGTAGACCTCCACAAGTCTGGTTCATAGTTGGGAGAAATTTCCAAATGCCTGAAGATACCTTGTTCATCTGTACAAACAATAGTACGCAAGTATAAACACCATGGGGCCAGACAGCTGTCATACCGCTCAGGAAGGAGATGTGTTCTGTCTCCTAGAGATGAACTTCGGTGCAAGAAGTGCAAATCAATCCCAGAACAACAGTAAAGGACCTTGATGCTGGAGGAAACAGGTATGAAAGTATCTATATCCACAGTAAAACGAGTCCTATATCGAGTCCTATGGCGCTCAGCAAAGACTACGGTTTGCAACTACACATGGGGACAAAGATCGTACTTTTTGGCAAAATTTCCTCTGGTCTTAAGAAACAAAATTAGAACTGTTTGGCCATAGAACATTTGTAGGCAGAACTGAAAAAGCATGTGCGAGTAAGGAGGCCTACAAACCTGACTCAGTTACACCAGCTCTGTCAGGAGGAATGGGCCACAATTCACCCAAGGTATTGTGGGAAGCTTGTGGAAGGCTACCCAAAACGTTTGACCCAAATTAAACAATTTAAAGGCAATGCTACCAAATACTAATTGAGTGTATGTAAACTTCTGACCTACTG
>NW_027261156.1:0-17500 GCF_045791955.1 Oncorhynchus clarkii lewisi | reverse complement strand
GTCTATAGTAGTGATCTATATAGGGAATAGGCGTCTGGTCTAAAGTAGTGCACTACATAGGGAATAGGGCCCTGGTCTAAAGTTGTGCACTATATAGGGAATAGGGCTCTGGTCTAAAGTAGTGCACTACATAGGAAATAGGGCTCTGGTCTATAGTAGTGTACTACATAGGGAATTAGGGCAGTCTCATTCAGGATGCCCCAGGACCTGTCAACAGAGAAAAGGTTAAGGATCATACTGGGCTCCATGTCATCCTGCTGAAGAGGGGAAACATGGGTAATATCTCCCACGTTGTGTTGAAGAAGAAGAAACATACACCACATAGTCTGTATTCCATTCTTCCACTTCCTGTTCACACCTTACATTTACAACTAGAGTTTCCACTGTGTGTTGTAGAGGTGAATATGTTGTCCTATTGAGTAACCTGGAGACAGATATGGCTGTTCTACCACTTGGGGGGCGGGGGGTCAGACACAGGTCAACATCAGCCTGTTAGGCTGAGCTGTAAGGGGTCATCAAATAGACACCTCCCATCTCCCCTTTCTCTCTCCTACATCAAGATCTGTCTACAAAGGCAGTTCTTGTAATGTGAAGGAGTCAAACTACTTTGTGAAGTGTGAAAGTCTGACTTTTGTCAAAAAATGTTTCTTTTTAAAAAATCAATACTTCAAGTATCTTTGTCTACGAGGGGGGGGGGGGGGGGACGTTCATGTAATGTTAAAGAGTTCAACTATCCTGGGAAATGTCCATTAGGGTTTTTATCAATTCACAAAGTTAATTAGAATTTTTTTAAACTGAACTGATCTCAAGTCTGAATCAGACAGACGGTTCTGTGGGTGACAGACCAGTGGTGAATTGAAAAAGGGCCTCCCAGGAGCCACAACCAACAGGACACAATATTCACATGGTGTTGATTGGCTGTTTGACCTTGAGGCCTTTAAACTTCTTAAACCCATGACAGAGCTACTACTATTCTCTGTTTTAATATCCTCTCTTCCTCCATCCCTTTATTGATTTTACCCATTGTTCCTTTCGTATGCAAGTATGCAAGTAATACTTTTTGTTATCCTATAAGAATAGTTCCTGTTAAAGCGCTGTAGTGTATAGCCTCGCTGGACAGCGTTGATCTCCCTGCTGCCTCTACAGTACCTGTCTCCCTACTGCCTCTACAGTACCTGGCTCCCTGCTGCCTCTACAGTACCTGGCTCCCTGCTGCCTCTACAGTACCTGGCTCCCTGCTGCCTCTACAGTACCTGGCTCCCTGCTGCCTCTACAGTACCTGTCTCCCTACTGCCCGGTCTGATTTCCAGTTGGATCCCTATTCCCATAGGGCACTGGTCAGTAATCTGTTCACTATTAAGGGAATAGGGAATAGTAGTGGTCAATATAGGGAATTGAGTGACGTTTGGGATGTACTCTTGGGCTCCCATTAGTATCTACATGTACTCATGTTAAAGTCCCTGGTCCCCCTCCTCCTCTCAGCTCTAGAGGTTTAGAGAGAGGTGTTGTCATGTTAAAGTCCCTGGTCCCCCTCCTCCTCTCAGCTCTAGAGGTCTAGAGAGAGGTGTTGTCATGTTAAAGTCCCTGGTCCCCCTGGTCCTCTCAGCTCTAGAGGTCTAGAGAGAGGTGTTGTCATGTTAAAGTCCCTGGTCCCCCTGGTCCTCTCAGCTCTAGAGGTCTAGAGAGAGGTGTTGTCATGTTAAAGTCCCTGCTCCTCTCAGCTCCAGAGGTCTAGAGAGAGGTGTTGTCATGTTATTAAAGTCCCTGCTCCTCTCAGCTCTAGAGGCCTAGAGAGAGGTGTTGTCATGTTATTAAAGTCCCTGCTCCTCTCAGCTCTAGAGGCCTAGAGAGAGGTGTTGTCATGTTAAAGTCCCTGGTCCCCCTGCTCCTCTCAGCTCTAGAGGTCTAGAGAGAGGTGTTGTCATGTTAAAGTCCCTGGTCCCCCTCCTCCTCTTAGCTCTAGAGGTTTAGAGAGAGGTGTTGTCATGTTATTAAAGTCCCTGCTCCTCTCAGCTCTATAGGCCTAGAGAGAGGTGTTGTCATGTTAAGGTCCCTGGTCCCCCTCCTCCTCTCAGCTCTAGAGGTCTAGAGAGAGGTGTTGTCATGTTAAAGTCCCTGCTCCTCTCAGCTCTAGAGGTTTAGAGAGAGGTGTTGTCATGTTAAGGTCCCTGGTCCTCTCAGCTCTAGAGGTTTAGAGAGAGGTGTTGTCATGTTAAAGTCCCTGGTCCCCCTGCTCCTCTCAGCTCTAGAGGTCTAGAGAGAGGTGTTGTCATGTTAAAGTCCCTCCTCCTCTCAGCTCTAGAGGTTTAGAGAGAGGTGTTGTCATGTTAAAGTCCCTCCTCCTCTCAGCTCTAGAGGTCTAGAGAGAGGTGTTGTCATGTTAAAGTCCCTGGTCCCCCTCCTCCTCTCAGCTCTAGAGGTCTAGAGAGAGGTGTTGTCATGTTAAAGTCCCTCCTCCTCTCAGCTCTGGAGGTCTAGAGAGAGGTGTTGTCATGTTAAAGTCCCTGGTCCCCCTCCTCCTCTCAGCTCTAGAGGTTTAGAGAGAGGTGTTGTCATGTTAAAGTCCCTGGTCCCCCTCCTCCTCTCAGCTCTAGAGGTTTAGAGAGAGGTGTTGTCATGTTAAGGTCCCTGGTCCTCTCAGCTCTAGAGTTCAGAGAGAGGTGTTGTCATGTTAAAGTCCCTCCTCCTCTCAGCTCTAGAGGTTTAGAGAGAGGTGTTGTCATGTTATTAAAGTCCCTGGTCCTCTCAGCTCTAGAGGTTTAGAGAGAGGTGTCGTCATGTTAAAGTCTCTCCTCCTCTAAGCTCTAGAGGTCTAGAGAGAGGTGTTGTCATGTTAAAGTCTCTGGTCCCCTTCCTCCTCTCAGCTCTAGAGTTTAGAGAGAGGTGTTGTCATGTTAAAGTCCCTCCTCCTCTCAGCTCTAGAGGTTTAGAGAGAGGTGTTGTCATGTTAAAGTCCCTCCTCCTCTCAGCTCTAGAGGTTTAGAGAGAGGTGTTGTCATGTTATTAAAGTCCCTGGTCCTCTCAGCTCTAGAGGTTTAGAGAGAGGTGTCGTCATGTTAAAGTCTCTCCTCCTCTAAGCTCTAGAGGTCTAGAGAGAGGTGTTGTCATGTTAAAGTCTCTGGTCCCCTTCCTCCTCTCAGCTCTAGAGTTTAGAGAGAGGTGTTGTCATGTTAAAGTCCCTCCTCCTCTCAGCTCTAGAGGTTTAGAGAGAGGTGTTGTCATGTTAAAGTCCCTCCTCCTCTCAGCTCTAGAGTTCAGAGAGAGGTGTTGTCATGTTAAAGTCTCTCCTCCTCTCAGCTCTAGAGGTCTAGAGAGAGATGTCGTCATGTTAAAGTCCCACCTCCTCTCAGCTCTAGAGGTTTAGAGAGAGGTGTTGTCATGTTATTAAAGTCCCTGGTCCTCTCAGCTCTAGTTCAGAGAGAGGTGTTGTCATGTTAAAGTCCCTCCTCCTCTCAGCTCTAGAGGTCTAGAGAGAGGTGTTGTCATGTTAAAGTCCCTCCTCCTCTCAGCTCTAGAGGTTTAGAGAGAGGTGTTGTCATGTTAAAGTCCCTGCTCCTCTCAGCTCTGGAGGTTTAGAGAGAGGTGTCGTCATGTTAAAGTCCCTGGTCCCCCTGCTCCTCTCAGCTCTAGAGTTCAGAAAGAGTTGTTGTCATGTTAAAGTCCCTGGTCCCCCTGGTCCTCTCAGCTCTAGAGGTTTAGAGAGAGGTGTTATCATGTTAAAGTCCCTGGTCCTCTCAGCTCTAGAGGTTTAGAGAGAGAGGTGTTGTCATGTTATTAAAGTCTCTGCTCCTCTCAGCTCTAGAGGTTTAGAGAGAGGTGTTGTCATGTTAAAGTCCCTGGTCCCCCTCCTCCTCTCAGCTCTAGAGGTCTAGAGAGAGGGGTTGTCATGTTATTAAAGTCTCTCCTCCTCTCAGCTCTAGAGGTCTAGAGAGATGTGTTGTCATGTTAAGGTCCCTGGTCCTCTCAGCTCTAGAGGTTTAGAGAGAGGTGTTGTCATGTTAAGGTCCCTGGTCCTCTCAGCTCTAGAGATTTAGAGAGAGGTGTTGTCATGTTAAAGTCCCTGGTCCCCCTCCTCCTCTCAGCTCTAGAGGTTTAGAGAGAGGTGTTGTCATGTTAAGGTCCCTGGTCCTCTCAGCTCTAGAGGTTTAGAGAGAGGTGTTGTCATGTTAAAGTCCCTGGTCCCCCTCCTCCTCTTAGCTCTAGAGGTTTAGAGAGAGGTGTTGTCATGTTAAAGTCCCTCCTCCTCTCAGCTCTAGAGGTCTAGAGAGATGTGTTGTCATGTGAGAGCAGATTCAATCTGCAGCATGGCAGAATAGGAAACGGGGAAGGGACAGGGATTAACACTGTAATATGCATTCAATATCAACTCCTCCTCACACCCCTCTCCTCTTCCTCTCCACTGTTTATCCCCTCTCTCTCCACCCTTTCTCTCCTCTGTTTATCCCCCCTCCATCTTTCCCCTTTCTCTTCCCCCTCCCTCTCCTCTGTTTATCCCCTCTCTCTACACCTTCCTCTCCTCTGTTTATCCCCTCTCTCTTCCGCCTCCCTCTCCTCTGTTTATCGCCTCTCTCTACACCTTCCTCCCCTCCATCTTCCCCTCTCTCTCCCCCCTTCCTCTCCTCTGTTCATCCTCTCCATCTTCCCCTATCTCTTCCCCCTCCCTCTCCTCTGTTCATCCCCTCCATCTTCCCCTCTCTCTCCCCCCTTCCTCTCCTCTGTTCATCCCCCTCCATCTTCCCCCTCTCTCTCCACCCTTCCTCTCTTCTGTTTATCCCCTCTCTCTCCACCTTCCTCTCCACTGTTTATCCCCTCTCTCTCCCCCTTCCTCTCCTCTGTTCATCCCCTCTCTCTCCACATTCCTCTCTTCTGTTTATCCCCTCTCTCTCCACCTTCCTCTCTTCTGTTTATCCCCTCTCTCTCCACCTTCCTCTCCACTGTTTATCCCCTCTCTCTCCACCTTCCTCTCTTCTGTTTATCCCCTCTCTCTCCCCCCTTTCTCTCCTCTGTTCATCCCCTCTCTCTCCACCTTCCTCTCTTCTGTTTATCCCCTCTCTCTCCACCTTCCTCTCTTCTGTTTATCCCCTCTCTCTCCACCTTCCTCTCCACTGTTTATCCCCTCTCTCTCCACCTTCCTCTCTTCTGTTTATCCCCCCTCTCTTCCCCCTCCCTCTCCACTGTTTATCCCCTCTCTCTTCCCCCTCCCTCTCCACTGTTTATCCCCTTTCTCTCCACCTTCCTCTCCACTGTTTATCCCCTCTCTCTTCCCCCTCCCTCTCCACTGTTTATCCCCTCTCTCTTTCCCCTCCCTCTCCACTGTTTATCCCCTCCATCTTTCCCCTCTTATTGTTTGTTCTCTTTTTCCTTTGATGGACTTTTTTCATTCCGTGGCAATTTTCTCTGCCAGAGGAAGCCTCACGGCATGGCCGGCAGCCACTGTGACTGTCCGATCTATCCGACAGGGGCGAGGCTAAGATCACAGTAGCCCAAGGGCACCTCCCGTCCCGCGTTCTGGTGTCCGCTCCCTGGGCTCTGTCCAGTATGGCACCCTATTCCCTATGTAGAGTATAACTTTTGACAAGGGCCCATAGGGATCCCCATATGGCTCTGGTTAATAAAAGTGGTGTACTACGTAGTGAATTGGGTTCCATTTGGGACCCAGCCCAGGTGTCCGCTCCCATGGCTTGTGGCTCCACTCTGCTGACAGCTCTAATGTATTCAGGGCTGCAGAGCTCAGAGCTACAGACCCTTTCAGAGGCAAGGGGGCAGAGCAGCGTCAGCAGATCCTAATCAAATCCAATCTGTTATTAAAAGACCATCTTGATACCTGACTCCATCAAAAGAAAACAGAGAAAGTTTGTGTGTGCATCCCAAAAGGGATCCCTATTCCCTAAATAGTTCACTAGGGTCTACAGGGATCTGGTCAAAAGTAGTGCACTATTTGGGGAATAGGGATCTCCGTTATGGACGTAATCCTAGGTGTGTAATGTGATTGGGGAAGTAGTAACTCTCTATCTATCTCTCTCTCTCTCTGTCTCTCTCTCTCTCTCTCTCTCTCTCTGTCTCTCTCTTTCTGTCTCTCTCTCTCTCTCTCTCTCTCTCTCTCTCTCTCTCTCTCTCTCTGTCTCTCTCTCTCTGTCTCTCTCTCTCTCTCTCGGTCTCTCTCTCTCTCTCTCTCTCTCTCTCTCTCTCGGCTCCATATAGCATTTAAAACGGATTCCTTTACACTTTAAAAGTTTTTACCTGACAGGCCAAGAGTTATAGTTCAGATTGGATTACTGTTTCAACACCTTGTTGTGTGGTCCACCTCCAAACACCAGTGGTAGTACAGTTACATGGACAAATAATATCCAGCGTCTGAGAGTTTCTTTTTTACTAACAGCTACAAAAGTAGAAAATATTATTCAATAGCCAATAACTACTAAACCTATAACTTCTAATCGATCAAATTGAAGACGGGTCTATCTGTTTTCAATAGAGGACGAGAGGAAACTAACGCTACTTTTCAAGTCTTGCGCAACTCTCAACAGTGTTACCCATTTCCTAGATGGCCGTACTTCTTCATTGCACAAATTAATAACCTCAACCAAATTCCAAAGACTGGTGACATCCAGTGGAAGCGGTAGGAACTGAAAACAAGTTCCTAAGAAATATTGTTTCCCAGTGAGAACTCAGTGAACAGACAGAGACCTAAAAAAAATAAAACATTCTGAACGGTTAGTCCTCTGGGTTTTGCCTGCTACATAGGTTCTGTTATACTCACAGACATGATTCAAACAGTTTTAGAAACTTCAGTGTTTTCTATCCAAATATACGAATTCTATGCATATTCTAGCTTTAATGGCTGAGTAGCAGGCAGTTTAATCTGGGAGTTTACTCTGGGCACCTTATTCATTCAAGCTACTCAATATTGCCCCCAGTCACCAAGAAGTTAATGCAACCGCTGTGTCAGATTTCAAAAAAGCTTTATGGAAAAAGCAAACCATGCAATAATCAGTACAGCGCTCAGACAGCAAAAACAGGCCACACAGATATCCGTCATGTTGTGGAGTCAGTAAAAGTCAGAAATAGCATTATAAATATGATCTTCATCAGAATGCACTCCCAGGAATCTCAGTTCCACACAAATGTTTGTTTTGTTCCATAAAGTCCACAATTTATGTCCAAATACCTCCTTTTGTTAGCGCGTTTAGTAAACAAACCCAAACTCAAGAGGTGCGGGCAAGTCCAGGCGAAAGTTCAGACAAAAAGTCCAAAAAGTTATATTACAGTTTGTAGAAACATGTCAAACGATGTTTGAATCAATCTTTAGAATGTTTTTAACCTCTCTGATCTCCCCATCCCGGATCCGGTATCAGGAATACAGACTCTAGCTCATTACCATAACGCAACGTTAACTATTCATGAAAATCGCAAATGAAATGAAATAAATATGCCATCTCTCAAGCTTAGCCTTTTGTAAACAACACTGTCATCTCAGATTTTCAAAATATGCTTCTCAACCATAGGAAAACAATTATTTGTGTAAAAGTAGCTAGCTAGCGTAGCATTTAGCGTTAGCATTAGCGTTAGCATCCAGCACGCAACATTTCAACAAAAACATAAAAGCCTTCAAATAAAATCATTTACCTTTGAAGAACTTTGGATGTTTTCAATGAGGAGACTCTCAGTTAGATAGCAGATGCTCAGTTTTTCCAAAAAAGATTAATGTGTATTAGAAATAGCTCCGTTTTGTACATTCCATTTGGCTACCAAAAAAAAACCGCAAATTCAGTCCTCAAAACGCGAACTTTTTTCCAAATTAACTCCATAATATCGACTGAAAACATGGCAAACGTTGTTTAGAATCAATCCTCAAGGTGTTTTTCACATATCTCTTCAATGATATATCGTTCGTGGAAGCATGGTTTCTCCCCTCAATCAAATGGAAAAATACCAGCACCTGGCTTTGCGCACCGATTTCCACGCAGGACATCAGGCAGACACTTGGAAAATGTAGTCTCTTATGGTCAATCTTCCAATGATATGCCTACAAATACGTCACAATGCTGCAAACACCTTGGGGAAACGACAGAAAGTGTAGGCTCATTCCTTGCGCAATCACAGCCATATAAGGAGACAATGGAAAACAGAGCTTCAGAGATTCTGCTCATTTCCTGGTTGACGCATAATCTTGGTTTCGCCTGTAGAATGAGTTCTGGGGCACTTACAGACAATATCTTTGCAGATTCTGAAACTTCAGAGTGTTTTCTTTCCAAAACGGTCAATAATATGCATAGTCGAGCATCTTTTCGTGACAAAATATTGCGCTTAAAACGGGAACGTTTTTTATCCAAAAATGAAATAGCGCCCCTAGAGATCCAAGAGGTTAACATAAATCTTCAATTATGTTCCAACCGGAGAATTCCTTTGTCTGTAGAAATGCGATGATCAGCTCATGGCCTTCTGCCAGACCTCTGGTTGAAACAGCTCTCATTCGCCCCCACTTCACAGTAGAATCCTCAAACAACGTTCTAAAGACTGTTGACATCTAGTGGAAGCCTTAGGAAGTGCAATATGACCCCATAGACACTGTATATTCAATAGGCAATGAGTTGAAAAACTACAAACCTCAGATTTCCCACTTCCTGGTTGGATTTTTTCTCAGGTTTTAGCCTGCCATATGAGTTCTGTTATACTCACAGACATCATTCACACAGTTTTAGAAACTTCAGAGTGTTTTCTATCCAAATATATCTATCCAAATATGCATATATTAGCAACTGGGCCTGAGTAGCAGGCAGTTTACTCTGGACACCTTATTTTCAAAAAATGTGAAAATACTGCCCCTATCCCAAACAGGATAATTACTAAACCTATATCCAGTAAACCTATAACTACTAAACCTATAACTACTAAACCTATAACTACTAAACCAAACACTACAAAACCAAAAACTACTAAACCTATAACTACTATAACTAACCTATAGATACTAAACCTATAGATACTAAACCTATAGATACTAAGCCTATAGATACTAATTCTATAGATACTAATTCTATAGATACGAATTCTATAGATACTAAGCCTATAGATACTAATTCTATAGATACTAATTCTATAGATACGAATTCTATAGATACTAAACCTATAGATACTTATTATATAGATACTAAACCTATAGATACTAAACCTACAGATACTAAACCTATATATACTAATTCTATAGATACTAAACCTATAGATACTAAACCTACAGATACTAAACCTATAGATACTAATTCTATAGATACTAAACCTACAGATACTAAACCTATATATACTAATTCTATAGATACTAAACCTATAGATACTAAGCCTATAGATACTAATTCTATAGATACTAATTCTACAGATACTAAACCTATAGATACTAAGCCTATAGATACTAATTCTATAGATACTAATTCTACAGATACTAAACCTATAGATACTAAACCTATAGATACTAATTCTATAGATACTAATTCTACAGATACTAAACCTATAGATTCTTTGCCTATAGATACTAATTCTATAGAGACTAAACCTATAGATACTAAACCTGTAACCATCTACCTTTAAAAGGTTTAATATGCAGACATCTATTCATGTTGTTTTTGTATGCAGACAACTCTAAACAACTCTTCAAACAATGTGTTGTTATCAAAGCTGCAGGCTCCAGACCAGGTTCCAGACCAGGTTCCAGACCAGGTTCCAGACCAGGTCCCAGACCAGGTTCCACACCATGTTCCAGACCAGACTCCAGACCAGGCTCCAGACCAGGCTCCAGACCAGGCTCCAGACCAGGTTCCAGACCAAACTCCAGACCAGACTCCAGACCAGACTCCAGACCAGACTCCAGACCAGGCTCCAGACCAGGCTCCAGACCAGACTCCAGACCAGACTCCAGACCAGACTCCAGACCAGACTCCAGACCAGACTCCAGACCGGACTCCAGACCAGACTCCAGACCGGGCTCCAGACCGGGCTCCAGACCAGACTTCAGATGTCACTTCAGCTCCAGAGGCAGGTCAGGCTCTGTGACAGAGGACCGGTGTTGACACCCAGATAACCTAGGAGTGATACGTAGAGACACAACATGAAATGGTCTGCTTTAGTTTCCAACAAACCCTGATAATAGCAGTAACACCATGTATTTGACCTGTTGGGACTTCATCAAACACTGAATCCCTGAATCTCTTCAGAAGCTGGTTGTGTTATGATGCGTTTTTTACCCGAAAAGATATCCAAACACATTCTTTAAAGGTTATTAATTAATTTAGCCGTTTTTATCTCAATATCCAATTATTTCTGGGTAAACAATTAAGCACCTTACTGTTTTCATTTTATAATGGTCAAATAGAACCAAATATTGCTTCTTAGCAAAGGGCAATTTCTAAAACAATCATGTTGCTAGGACTGTCTGGGAGTGGGGAGGGGGAATATGTGCTGTTATTGGCAGAGAGGTTTGGAACTCTCTTTATTATTGGTCTGTTAAATAATTTACCTGGTCATGTCACCAGCCAGGCCAAAACTCCATCTCACCAAAACAGACTGACATTTCAGGAAGTCTTTTCAAACAGCTCTTAAACTAAATGGGCATCATCATCATTTTCACAATTTGCACAGTATTATTCCAACCACACAGTGTGGGAATATTTATGAAGGTAAAATTATATTTTTGGAACTTTAATTAAACCATGCTTTGAGAAAGACACATGATTTGAGTCCTAAATGGCATCCTTTTCACTATATAATGCATGACCTTTGATGAGGGCCAATAGCACTTTGGTATTATTTTCAGAGGTATGTGGTAAAATGTCAACAACTCTTAGTACAATACTCAAAACAGATCATGAATAATGGCTGGTTTTTAAAAAAAACTTTCAGCACATTTTCAATTAAGTACAACAGACAAAAACACACAGTAACTTTTTTCACAAAACCTAATCAGTGTTTTCATCTCGAAATACCTATCATTAAAAAGTAATTGCCTTTCACAATACAATGCTCACAATACTTTTCACATGATTCTCTTCTCATCTCATTTGATTGTTACTTAATTAATCCAACTGCACTAAATGGTTAATCACTTAACTGTTTGCTAAACCTATAGAACTGTTTGGTCTTCTATATATGGATTTTGAGAACTAAAGAAATAAAAAGGTGTGTTTGTAAAGTATAAACATTTAAATGACATGTATAGTACATAATAACCACGCATTATGACTACTCATTACTGGTAAATTATGATTTCACCTCATTTTTTGCTCATTGATTTCACATAGTGGTCACTACAATTGATCACCATATAAAACTGTGAGCCCTTGACATGTCCTTCAACATGGAGCAGATAGACAGCGAGGGAGAAGAAGAAGCCAAAGAGCTTGTGGACGAGGGGCCCGTCACAGAGGTCCTGCTTCCGTGAACCATCACAAGTTTGTCTTACGATACAGCCTGGAATCGAACCAGGGAGCGCAGCGATACATCCTGGAATCGAACCAGGGAGCGCAGCGATACAGCCTGGAATCGAACCAGGGACCACTGTGATACAGCCTGGAATCGAACAAGGGAGCGCAGCGATACAGCCTGGAATTGAACCAGGGACCACTGTGATACAGCCTGGAATCGAACCGGGGGGCCACTGTGATACAGCCTGGAATCGAACCAGGGACCACTGTGATACAGCCTGGAATCGAACCGGGGGCCACTGTGATACAGCCTGGAATCAAACCAGGGACCACCGAGATACAGCCCGGAATTGAACCAGGGACCACCGCGATACAACCCGGAATCGAACCAGGGACCACTGCGATACAGCCCGGAAACGAACCAGGGACCACAGCCCCACACCTTGCAGTTATATGTGTTTTTCTGCTTTTCATTTGGCTGAATGATTGTGGAGGATGTATTCATTGATCACACCGTTGATTACTCATTGGATAGAAAATATGGACATTTGAGATTTTCTGTCAATTTTGTTGGGTAATGTAAGTCTAAATGTGAAAACTGTAATCTACAATAATGGTTGTGTGGTGAGAGATATACAATCCAAATGAATGCATAATGACAGGTTTTGAATTAACTTCTTGCTCCTACTTGAGGCGCAGATGTCTCAAGTAGACACCTGGAAATGCAAATGCGCTACGCTAAATGCTAAATGTACTCGTTAAAACTCAAACGTTCATCAAAATGCACATGTAGGGTATTGAATTAAAGCTACACTCGTTGTGAACCTAGCCAACAAGTCAGATTTTTAAAATGCTTTTCGGCGAAAGCATGAGAAGCTATTATCTGATAGCATGCAACACCCCAAAATGCCTGAATGCGACGTAAACAAAGATTTAGCGTAGCCGGCGCTACACAAAACGCAGAAATAAAATATAAAACATTCATTACCTTTGACGAGCTTCTTTCTTGGCACTCCTATATGCCCCATAAACATCACTATTGGGTCTTTTTTTCGTTTAAATCGGTCCATATATACCCAAAATAGCTTTCTATGGAAGCTGTGTAATTCAGAAAAAAACATTGTTTTAAAACGCAGCGTCATTTTTTAAAATTAAAAAAGTCGACGATAAACTTTCACAAAACACTTCGAAATACTTTTGTAATCCAACTTTAGGTATTAGTAAACGTTTATAATCTATCAAAATGATTACAGGGCGATGTGTATTCAATTGCTCCTCGTCTTCAAATCAATGGCTGAAAATGTGCACTTCACAACATCCTGGCGGAGACCGGAAGAAATTTAATCCAGTTAGTTGGATTTAAATGACGACAATGGCGACATCGTGTGGAATCTGTAGGAATTGCATGCAGGTCCATAATTAATTTTGTGCCCTTTTAACAACCCATGAAAGTGACGCATGGAAATTATTTTTAGCTTTCAGAGAGCAGTTTTTCTTGCGCTTTTCGTTGAAACACACGATCTGTTATAGTCACAGCCGTGATTTAACCAGTTTTAGAAACTTCAGAGTGTTTTCTATCTACACATACTAATCATATGCATATACTATATTCCTGGCATGAGTAGCAGGACGCTGAAAAGTTGCGCGATTTTTCACAGAATGTTCGAAAAAGGAGGGGGTAGGATGAAGAGGTTTTAAAGGCCAGTTTAGAGTTTGTACTACGATAGGTGAAAATGTACCACATACTTGTGGAAATATTACCGCATACTAGTGCAAGTAGTACCGCATACTAGTGAAAATTTACCACATATTCATGAAAATGTACCACATACTAGTGAAAATATTACCACATACTAGTGAAAATGTACCACATACTAGTGAATATTAGTACCACATACCAGTGAAAATTTACCACATATTCATGAAAATGTACCACATACTAGTGAAAATAGTACCACATACTAGTGAAAATGTACCACATACTAGTGCCACATACTAACACACAGTTACATACACACTCACCCACACACACACACACACACACACACACACACACACACACACACACACACACACACACACACACACACACACACAGTCACTCACACACACACACACACAGTCACTCACTCACACACACACACAGTCACTCACTCACACACACACACACACACACACACACACAGTCACCCACTCACACACACACTCACACTCACTCATACATTCATACTCACACGTCATCGTTATGAATTTATATTCAATACATTTTCAGTGAAAAATGTCTCAATATCAAAGACAGCCAGCAAAAAGTGACAATAAACAAAAATCAAATCAAATGTTATTTGTCACCTAATCGCCAAATACAACAGGTGTTGAACTTACCGCGCGATATTATCATCTGAAATATCACAAACTGACATCCATTTAAAAACTGTATCAAATTCAATATGTCATAAGGTAGTGAAGATGTGACTAAAAGCATTTCCCTCCCTCTAGACTTTAATTAGATTTTCCTTGTGATGGTTGTGTGTGTGTGTGTGTGTGTGTGTGTGTGTGTGTGTGTGTGTGTGTATGAACGTTCTCTGCTAAGATGAACTCTTCATTTCAATTCTCTGTGCTTCAAGGCAGATTAATTTGTTTATTCAGGGGATTTATCTCTCTCTCTCTCTCAATGATCTCTTCCAAGTCAACCAACAAAACATCAATATTTAAATCAGAGTCTGCCTTTAAAAGGCCTGTACTCCCCACATCCATTGATGGACTTAGAATGTAATGACATGTTCATGATATTGAAGAATACAACTTATGCCACCATTGTAAATAAGAATTTGTTCTTAATTGACCTGCCTGGTAAAATAAAGTTAAATAAATATATATATATATATACCTAATGAGTTTTGTAAAATGGTTGTATATATATATATAAATACCTAATGAGCTGTGTAAAACTGTTGTGTATATATATATATATATAAAAATACCTAATGAGCTGTATAAAACTGTTGTGTATATATATATATATATATATATATATATAAATACCTAATGAGCTGTGTAAAACTGTTGTGTATATATATATATATAAATACCTAATGAGCTGTGTAAAACTGTTGTGTATATATATATAAATAAATACCTAATGAGCTGTGTAAAACTGTTGTGTATATATATATATATAAAAATACCTAATGAGCTGTATAAAACTGTTGTGTATATATATATATATATATATATATAAATACCTAATGAGCTGTGTAAAACTGTTGTGTATATATATATATATATATAAATACCTAATGAGCTGTGTAAAACTGTTGTGTATATATATATATATAAAATACCTAATGAGCTGTATAAAACTGTTGTGTATATATATATATATATATATATATAAATACCTAATGAGCTGTGTAAAACTGTTGTGTATATATATATATATATAAATACCTAATGAGCTGTGTAAAACTGTTGTGTATATATATATATATATAAATACCTAATGAGCTGTATAAAACTGTTGTGTATATATATATATATATATATATATATATATAAATACCTAATGAGCTGTGTAAAACTGTTGTGTATATATATATATATATATATATATAAATACCTAATGAGCTGTGTAAAACTGTTGTGTATATATATATATATATACCCAATGAGCTGTGTAAAACTGTTGTGTATATATATATATATATAAATACCTAATGAGCTGTGTAAAACTGTTGTGTATATATATATATATAAAAATACCTAATGAGCTGTATAAAACTGTTGTGTATATATATATATATATATATAAATACCTAATGAGCTGTGTAAAACTGTTGTGTATATATATATATATATATAAATACCTAATGAGCTGTGTAAAACTGTTGTGTATATATATATATATATATAAATACCTAATGAGCTGTGTAAAACTGTTGTGTATATATATATATATAAAAATACCTAATGAGCTGTATAAAACTGTTGTGTATATATATATATATATATATAAATACCTAATGAGCTGTGTAAAACTGTTGTGTATATATATATATATATATAAATACCTAATGAGCTGTGTAAAACTGTTGTGTATATATATATATAAATACCTAATGAGCTGTGTAAAACTGTTGTGTATATATATATATATATATATAAATACCTAATGAGCTGTGTAAAACTGTTGTGTCTATATATATATAAATACCTAATGAGCTGTGTAAAACTGTTGTGTATATATATATAAATACCTAATGAGCTGTGTAAAACTGTTGTGTATATATATATATATATATAAATACCTAATGAGCTGTGTAAAACTGTTGTGTATATATATATATAAATACCTAATGAGCTGTGTAAAACTGTTGTGTATATATATATATAAATACCTAATGAGCTGTGTACAACTGTTGTGTATATATATATATATATATAAATACCTAATGAGCTGTATAAAACTGTTGTGTATATATATATATATATATATAAATACCTAATGAGCTGTGTAAAACTGTTGTGTATATATATATATATATATAAATACCTAATGAGCTGTGTAAAACTGTTGTGTATATATATATATATATAAATAAATACCTAATGAGCTGTATAAAACTGTTGTGTATATATATATATATAAATATATACCTAATGAGCTGTGTAAAACTGTTGTGTATATATATATATATATAAATAAATACCTAATGAGCTGTATAAAACTGTTGTGTATATATATATATATAAATATCTAATGAGCTGTGTAAAACTGTTGTGTATATATATATATATAAATATCTAATGAGCTGTGTAAAACTGTTGTGTATATATATATATAAATATCTAATGAGCTTTGTACAACTGTTGTGTATATATATATAAATATCTAATGAGCTGTGTAAAACTGTTGTGTATATATATATATAAATACCTAATGAGCTGTGTAAAACTGTTGTGTATATATGTATATATATATATAAATACCTAATGAGCTGTATAAAACTGTTGTGTATATATATATATATATATATAAATACCTAATGAGCTGTGTACAACTGTTGTGTATATATATATATAAATACCTAATGAGCTGTGTAAAACTGTTGTGTATATATATATATATATAAATACCTAATGAGCTGTGTAAAACTGTTGTGTATATATATATATATATAAATAAATACCTAATGAGCTGTGTACAACTGTTGTGTATATATATATATAAATACCTAATGAGCTGTGTAAAACTGTTGTGTATATATATATATATATAAATACCCAATGAGCTGTATAAAACTGTTGTGTATATATATATATATATATATATAAATACCTAATGAGCTGTGTAAAACTGTTGTGTATATATATATATATATATATAAATACCTAATGAGCTGTGTAAAACTGTTGTGTATATATATATATATATAAATACCCAATGAGCTGTATAAAACTGTTGTGTATATATATATATATATATATATAAATACCTAATGAGCTGTGTACAACTGTTGTGTATATATATATATAAATACCTAATGAGCTGTGTAAAACTGTTGTGTATATATATATATATATAAATACCTAATGAGCTGTGTAAAACTGTTGTGTATATATATATATATATATAAATAAATACCTAATGAGCTGTGTACAACTGTTGTGTATATATATATATATATATATAAATACCTAATGAGCTGTGTAAAACTGTTGTGTATATATATATATATATAAATACCTAATGAGCTGTGTAAAACTGTTGTGTATATATATATAAATACCTAATGAGCTGTGTACAACTGTTGTGTATATATATATATATATATAAATACCTAATGAGCTGTGTAAAACTGTTGTGTATATATATATATATATATATAAATACCTAATGAGCTGTGTAAAACTGTTGTGTAGATATATATATATATATATAAATACCTAATGAGCTGTGTAAAACTGTTGTGTATATATATATATATATATATATAAATACCTAATGAGCTGTGTAAAACTGTTGTGTATATATATATATATATATATAAATACCCAATGAGCTGTGTAAAACTGTTGTGTATATATATATA